>NC_088855.1:42216048-42526048 GCF_963853765.1 Magallana gigas | reverse complement strand
TGTAAATGAATTACATAACAAAGGTTTCATCTGTCTTTTTATCCCAAATCTTATTAAAAAAAAAATCCAAAACATGCAATCTAAATTTAATATGCAGCATCTGTCACCATCAAGGTCTTGTTTGTCTGTGTTTTTTGTGCTATCAGCTTGAAGGTGTAAACCTATACAGTCTGAAAGGTCCTTACAAAGCATAAAGCTTTCTTTGTATTGATATAAAAAGAAGAGACACACTACTCGAAATCTAACCCTATAATAAGCCCAACCATAAATCGTAGGATCCACCATTCATCAACAAAAATGTGACAGTCATTCAGGGTCATCGATTTTATTCTGCATTTAAATTATCTGCAGTAATTTTTTTTTTGAAATCTCAATTTGAAGCTGGAAATTATCGACGAGGCCCCCGACAAATTTGTGTGATTCGTGACAAAGAGAAAGCAACAGAAAATTGTGTGCAATTTACTGACACACAAACCTCGTTAATGACTCTACCCATAATGCAATCTTCCTTCGCATGCACATGAATATTAATATGCTGTCGTTTGTTGTTTGCAGTGTGACAGTGAGAGTGGTGATGAACGGGTAAGTACATTTAAATCATTGACTGGTCTTTTTTTTTCGAGTGATAACAATGACATGCCTAATGGGTGTCAATTCGGTGTTTGTCAAAAACGAAATCGATAGTGTACTATGCTAATCCGAGGCTTCCGAGGGCTTATATCTTTTGTTAACACGGCATTGTGCCGGGGATATCCAGCCACTGTTTGTTATTGCTTTGTGTCGGGATTACCAAGAGAAGGTGAGTGAATCATGACTGCTGTCAGTTTGGAGAGCCTTAGAGTTTGTACTTTCTCATCTGAAGGACCTCTTGAGCTACATACACACACATTGTACTTCACAGACGCTGTATTGGAGGGGGACCTCTGCATTGTCAAAGCCCTTCAATGAAGGCAGGTCTGATCGGAGGGCCATGTGTGTATTCTTGAAGGTGCTTAACTTGGGTGCTGTACAAAAACCGGAGGGTTCTTTATTTCCAGATTAAGCTCTTGTGAAGATTTTGTTAACTAATGTAGTATCTGAAGAATTTCAACACAATTGGTTTTTGTTTTCTGAATATGTTCTTATTTTGGATGTAGAATGTTGTTGCAAATTACCATTGTTGGAACTGTTTGATGTTATTCATTCTGAAATTGTATTTCTTGGTCAAATTAAAAGGCTAATGCCAAAGAATATGTGTCAATAAATTTTGGTTAACAAATAATGCACACTACAAAGCAATGTAGAGTACATGTATTGGATATATTGACTGCAAAAACTCCAAACCATGCCACATACAGAGTGCAGAAACAAAAAGTAGAAGTTGCCTGACAACTGGTAAGGATTCACGTCAAACAGATTTGTGGTTAAGACAATTGGACTAAGTGAGATACATCTTTTTACGACTTTTATTACTCTAACAGACTAGCATTACCATTCTCTATTGAATCTGTATAACAGCTCATTCATGTTGTGACACTGGTAATATTTAAGGATGAGGGAAAGTCTCTTGTCATTTAATGAAATATGCTGTTGGCAAAACGGCTGTTTTGTCAAGGACTAATGCACGGTCCAGAAGTTGTTATAAGGATGAGGGAAAGTCTCTTGTCATTTAATGAAATATGCTGTTGGCAAAACGGCTGTTTTGTCAAGGACTAATGCACGGTCCAGAAGTTGTTATAAGTAGTTCCTTTTATAACATTTTGATGGACATCATCAGCTGTAGAATTGTTTTCATCTTGGAATTCTTCAGTTATTGAAAAAGCAAGTTCTTAGGCATTGAATAGGATATTCTAAAGATTTTGCTAAACTTTATTTTACAAGTACATGTACATGTATTAAATTCATGGACCTAGAAGTTGTTCTCTTCAATGGAATGAAGTGCAATGGTTAATTTTCATTAGAAAGAAATCCTATGGGTGGTAACGTCTCAGCAAGATTTTGGTTATGGTAGTTTTATTTGATATGCTTGACATTAAGGATTATGTAAGTCATAAATTAAGTTTATCAGCCCTAGAGAGTCCCTTATGAATACAAATAATATCACAGGTATGATATTAAGTCTTTAACAAAGGTATTGGGTAATAATAATTTGCAATGCACATCAGAAGTCAATGACAGTACAATTGCCTGATGCAGGGGGATTTATTAAAGGAAATAATAACTAGATACTGGGTATAGAAGCAGTCATTTTGTTCTGATTGTCATCAGTGAACTTTCCAATAATACACCTTGTGGTTGGTTCTCGGGTTGAAAATCCTATCATTTTCTGCATGGTTATTATATAACTCCAAATCATTATGAGGGTATCTATTGCAATCAGTGCTACTGGGAATTGCATTGTCATATTGTTTTTTATGAGTCATGTTATTTGTTATTTTCAAAATGAAAAGCTGGCTTATCTTTCATGCTTTCTATGACATTGGACAAGACCCAGAGGAGTACATTCACCAGTTGTTTCCTAAAGTCCTGACAAAAACGAAACAATTCCTCTATGGAGAAAGGAAAAAACCCAACATATCTTTTTATTTTATTCTCTTCTGATTTTCCAATGCACAGAGCAACGAATATTGATATAAGCATGAAATAAAATTGATAAATTAAAATTCCCTTGATGAATTCATGAACAGAAAAAAAATTTGTTTCTTGCTTTCTGTATAGCAGACCATAATTTCAGTACCGTTGTGGGTATTCATCCAAAGTGGTACCGTCTAGAAAGTAAATCTGCCATCAAGGTGAATTATTTATTCCTCAGACACCATAATCCTGCAATACATTCTCACTCTGCTCAATATGGGTATTAGAGGAATTAGTTTTTATCAGATGCACGATTCATGGTCAATTTGGGTCTCTTGTTTTCTTTTTTTAATATGCCCGGGAGAGTCTTAGCTCCTGTTAATGGCCTCTTTGTATCTGGAGTTTGGAAAACCTCTAACCATCAGTATGCACTGGCAAATGAATTTTCTGGAGGAAAATACCCCACAAGGGATCACTTGTAATTGTCAAAATAATTGTGTTACTGTAATTGAAATTCATTTTTCATTCTGTCGGAAAACATAGAGCATTGCATTAGTCTGAATGTTCCAAAGATGGTGTGAAAGTAGAAGAAAAGCAAATTTGATTTGCCTGCCCGTGTCTTATTTCCCCAGAGGCGTTTATTTGTCGGCACCATATACAAGGCCTTAAAATTACTTGCTACTTTTTTTAAGTTCAGCTGATGGGTTACGTTAAATGATCTCGTAACTCTCTCGCCTCTATGTCATGATCCCAGCGATAATTGTCCAACTTGCTTGAGTTGACTGTGTAATTTCCATTCAAAATTTCATTTTCAGTTTACAGGACATTTGGAAATGAGAAAAGTATTAAATAGTTTTCTTTGGCTTTTAAGATTTTTTCTTGTTAAATTTTATAAATTGGAAAAATATTGAAAGAAAAAGATTTTTCATACTGTATTATATCATAAGCTGTTTGTAAGGGAAGTGAATAGAGTCATTATTTTATTTAAAGGAAACAGTCTTGATTTAGTTTGTTGGCGGATGTTCTTATTTTCTGTGCTCTCATTGATACTTCCATAATGTTTAAAAACCTCCAGTTTTGCGGAGAAAAGGTTTCCATTCTAATACATTTAATAAATGGAATGATAAAAAACGATTTCTGACACTTGTGTCATAATATTGGTACAGTGTGTGTGTCTGATGGAACAGTTTTTGGAGTGGTGTACATATTCGCTACATGGATTTTGACCCAGTGATTGTTTGCATTGAACCTTTTAGCATGTTTTAGCGCAAACTTGGCAAGAGGACCATGGTGTCATTCCAGTTGTAAGTAAACAGAGGCGATTTTCAAACTACCCTTCAGTGATTGAACTCGCCTCTCGTTTGTTTTGCTGTCAGTCATTAGTCCTCGATCTTGTGTCGTATTTGTTGATTTTGAACTGTCGACATTCAATCAACACTCAACAGTCGGAGTGTTTCAGAGTGATAAAAAATTTGTCAAGAATGACAAATCTGAAAAATATGTTTATGGACTCTTTAAAAAAAATTGATAAAATAGAAATTGTATTTGAAGTCTTTGGTTCTTTAGAAGAATGGCTTATCCATATGGATCCTAGTTCTTTTCAAAGAGGGATCAAATACGACACCTTCATTTGAATTAATGATCCGTGACGCTGTTTTTACCCGGTTTTACTTGCTTAAAAGGATTTAATTAAGATCTCCCTGCTACAGACTTTTCATATGTGTGACATTTTTTGTAGCAAACATGAAATATTATTCAACATGGTATTGTGCGGACCTCCTTCTTCAAAACAGTTAAGCCCTCTTAAATATTGGATTAGAGTCGTATTCGTTTGAAGTTAAAAGTATTTAGAAATATTAGCACAGTTGAGACCTGTTTATTAGTGTTGATAACTGCCAGTGTACAACAGCTGCTCATATTTACATGTATATGTTTAATTTTTATTCTCTGTCCAGAAAAAATTGACTAATTTAAAGTATATATTTGTTACCTAGTGAATAATTGACGATGTGACACAGCTGCCTTTGGTAGCTTAAATGACGTCCTCTTTACTGAAAGTGCAGTATAAATAATTTGTATTGATTGCGCATCTGCTGTTGTATTGAAATATGTGTTAAACAATGGATACATGGATTACGCATTAAGTGCCGTCTGCTCACCCATATACATGAATGGTGAGTACCTGTTTATCCGCTGTACTAATTTGAGTCTATTACAATGGCAAACATGGCAGGTACAATTATGACTAATATCTGTTTGGTGTGTGAAAGGAATTGAGAATCAATTATTTTTTTTTCTCCCCTGATCTGGTGAAGGTTTCAGTAACACAACTCCTCTAGTAAGCGGAAGATCTCAGATATCAGTGTGCCCAGCAGGCAAATTCATTTAATGAGTGGCCCAAACAGTGGAAGTTATCATGGGGCGCATATGCTCCGAATTTGAAATAATTTTATTACCAATGTAATTCAGCGTTTTTATTCCTAATCTTTGATTCTTGATAAGTCGTTAGATCTTTCATTTCAAATTCCATAGACACCTTATGTAAATTATCAGAGTATTTTTTCTGCAATCTTTAAGTCCTCTATGATTAAAGGTAGCAGGAAGAAGTCTGTGTTTGCAGTTAGGTGTTGATCAGGGGCTTAGCTTATGCAAGAGAGTGTGAAAAATGCATTTGTTTGAACTATTATAAAATGGGGAAAAGTCATCAATAATTGAAGAACAACACAAGCCGACAATTACTGAGGAAATCAATTCGAGCTTTTCATCTTTTGTTCAAAAAGGTCTGCTGCGAAGGGAAAAAAATAAATAAAATAGCAGAGACTGGTTTATTCGTCAGAATTTGTGTGTCAGGTATGGATGAGAATCATTTGAGCTGTGTTCTTCTGCATCCCTGGTTTTGTGGAGATATTGATCAGAAAAGCTGTGGCTGATGATCTATCACCAAGGATTTATGTAAATTTCTGCATTTATTCATATCATGTACAATTACATGCATGGAGGGAATTACTGGATGTTTGTAGTGTATTAATAATGACTCGGCCAGATTGGCTAGTAATTCTGGATATTATCATGGCAGATATTGTCACTGCGCTGCTGTGCAGTGTTGGCAGCGGTTACGGTAGTTCTTGCTAGCAAACAATTGGCTGCTACCTTGTTGATAGACTCTGACATCTTGACAGGAGCCTAGTCAAGTTGTATAGTTTTAATGGGAAATAAGTAAATTAGCACTGGGTGAGTATGCTTGCTGCTTTTTGTTTAACCCTCATTACTTGAGTGTAAAAAACAGGAATTAGTGATAGAGCTCTTGAAATACCTTGTTTATTCTGCTCTTATTACACAAATAGGCTTTTCACCATCTTTGCACTTCTCTCCACTGTTATGGACTCAATATTATACTAAACACCGTTCTCAAACAGGTTACAATTAGAGGGCAGTGCTCTGGGAGATGGGACTATGTTTACCCACGGACCACCTCTTCCCTGGAAGCCTTTGTGTAACTCTTTAATCTTGAAGTGTTTGATAGGTTTTTAGAGAGTAAATGCCATATCTCTCCATTATACACTTGTACCATATGAACAATACTTTATTTGGTCTTTACTGAAAATTTTTGAAGGATCGTTGAAATGAAGTAATGGATTATTTTTGTCGTGTAATTGATGGTTTCTAGTATTGGGCATCCATAGAAGTACCGGTATGTCTGATGGCCCTTTTTGATAAATCAGTCTAATAAGCACAGAAAAGTGGGGGGAAAATAGTTAATTGTGAGCGTACAAACTCCACAGTCTGGTAAACCCAAAGTAAGATGTCACTTAAAAGCAAGTGGATGAGTTGTTAATCAGTGTTACTCCTGAATATGATTTGCCTGGTACAAAGTGTATCACTTAAATGTTTTAAAGAGTCATATTATATACATGTGCGGAAAAAAAATGTAAGATGAAACTGATGTACTTGATGTTATACAGGGTTTTTAAAAACTCTATTAAAGGGAGCCCAAGAAGCTTTCAAGCACTATCATTAAAAGATTACTAATACTGTTGAATAGATTTATGTGATTGAAATGGGTTATGAAGGGGGTAAAAAAAATTAGAACAATTTTTAAAATAAAATATTCTGCAATGTGATTAAATTTGGGATTTTGGTCTTCAATTAAATTGGTTGGGGGTTGCATTTGATATTATTAACATACTTTAGGCTAGTAATTTAAGGATCTCATTCTTAAGCCTGTATTTAAAATTGTGTTGAGAAGGGGATATAGTACCCAACTTTAGACAAGAATTAGAATCTTGTAAATAGTTTTAAGAGTTTAGTATAAATAACTTAATGATTTCCTCCAGCTTTTAGTAAGAGAGCAGACTTAAAGGATTACAAATATGACTTTCTGATAGGTCTCGTTGAAACTTTAAAAACAACATTTAAGTAAGTGTATTATAAACTGAGACTTAGAGGTTTACATATCGGGGGAAGCTGGGATCTCCACAGAATGCTGGATTTTGGTCTGGACCTTGTAGTGTATGTGTTAGGGTGGTGATATATTCTATGTAAGCTGACAGATCACCGCACGATGCTGTTGGGCACCACTTGAGTCCCTTCTGCAGGCACAGGATTTATGTCAGTAACTCCCTCGCCATGTATATCATTTGTCTATCAATGATAAACAATCACGAGGCGATTTTTTTCTCATTGATTGCAATGCACCATGTTGCTACAAGATTATTAGTCTGATGTTACAGGACAAAAAGCGATGATATGAATCATGTATGTCATTGTTTTTGTCTAATACCGATTATTGCAGTCACAAAGATGAGACATTAAAACATGTTATTGAGGATTAGATTGATATCTGTGTAAAAATATTGTTCTGCTTTTTGGGGGAGCTGAATATAAATCAATGTTTTTGTTCTTTCAGGCATCTAATGCAAGTTCAGATTTATTTTCAACATTGAATCATAACCGTAAGTACAATCGATAATCTCTTCTTCATTTTTATTGCTGAATGTTTCAAATGTCAAGTATATAGTGCATTTTAAAGATATGATCATATCATTTGCAAATGATTTTTTAAAAAGTGTAGACTGTCACTTGATTTCACTGAATTTATTTTTGTGATTGACAGGAGAATGCCCCGCCCCCTCTACAACTTCCTGCAGCAGCCCCTGCTCTACGCCAATCACGTCCACTGTGTCATCACAGACGGATAGTGGTATAACCACGGCAACCGTTTCTACCACTTCTGCTCTCAGTGCATACACCACCGCCACGGAAACGAACCCAACAGCCTCCACAACCACCACAACCAGTTGTACCATTGTGACCAAGACAACCAACTCATCTGTGATAGCTAATGGACCTCTAACGACATCAAAAGAAAAACCAGCATCACCCATCTTATCAAAATCAGGTGATTCAAGGTCCCCTCATCTAAAGAAACCATTTCCTAGGCCCTCCAGTGAAACGCTTCTTCATAAGGACCAGCGCAAGTTTTCTCCCTCCCCGATTCGGACGCCGCGCAGGGAAGACCAGCGCAGTGACAAGGACTTTCCATTGCCTCCTAGCTTTGGATTTTCCAAGACCTGGCACAGGTATGCATCAACAGTTTAATATCATTTATATCAATGACACCCATGTCCATGTGAGGGAATACGTTTCGACCATTAATCTGCTTGATTTACTTCTGAGTGGTTTTAGGGGAAAAGAGTTTTATTAATTGACGTATCCACGCACAATCAGATTCTATCGTATTTGTAAGAAGGGGATGGGAATGGTGTTGGGAGTGAATATTGTATAATGAAATTGCTTAAATAGAAAAGGATTTGCAATGTTAAATAAGCTTTGGGATACATGTACTATACATATGAGCAGGTTTCACAAGGCAGGTGTTGAATTAAGCGTATGTTTATATACATCTGGTCAGTAACCCAACAATTCACAGAACATTTCTTATTTACTGGTACTTTCGATTTGAAATTTGTAAGATTACAGTTATGATTGAAACACTAAACATGTACTTTTAAAAAATGCAGTATTTTCCAAGTTATACCCAGAATTATAATAAGGGCACAAAACTTCTTTGGCCTATTGAAGAGTTGATCTATAAAGCAAACAGAAAAAAAATCAAGTGCCTGTTGAAAAATGTTCCTGTTAAAGTTTGATTTACCTCTTTGGGAGATAAAATAAACTTGCTGCAATTGGGTTTTGATATTTGTAATCCTTGCTATACAAATTCCATTTCATGTCAAGCCTTGCTTGTCAACAGCTGGAAATGCACAGATTATGCTTCAGTAATCCTGTGATTATTTTCCTAGAATGCACTGATCTTGTGCTTCACTTTTCATAGCTACATACTCAGTGATTTGTCAAAATCTCTCAAAGTGTCAGATAAAAATATGACTGTTGTTTGAGGCATGCACCTGTGTACCTTTCTGGTCCAGAAATAGAATTAATCCCAGGTAAAAATAAAAAAAAAGGGGAGAGCTGGCTGGGTATTAACCATTGTCATTGATCTCCATAATGTGCTTAATAATTGGTGAAAATAGATCAGATTACCTGGAAGGTGAACCTGTTTTACATTGCGTTAACTCATCTAATGCATTGTTATGGGTTGGATGTTCTTTGTGCCAAACAACATGCTGTATCTTGGTATAAATTTGCTAATGTTAGATATGCCAAGATACAGGTTATATTGGCGTGGGGGTCGTACAGAAAATAGTAGGTTATTTGTAGGTTAAAATGGGAGAGATTTTATCTTTCTCGTTATTTTAGTGGCTTGACTTTTTGACAGCAGCCCCTTTTCTGACATGCAATGAAACTGGTAAGGAGAAGATTTGAAAGTCTTTCAAGTTGACAATAATCCAACACTGTGCATTATTGATTTCAAGCATCCAGAACGTGCATCCATTTTTATCACAACATCTGGATTCTTAATGTATCTGTTATAAGAAATGTGTAACATATTTTCTTCCTGTAATGACATTTTCATTTTAAAAAAACCCTATCAAATTCATGTTTAATTTTTATTGTAAAATACTTTCATAGATTTCATGAATTTTGTTTATTATAAAAAAGGTGTAGAAGTTTAGAAATGGATGGTTTGTTATATGTATGGGTTTGTGTTTCATGTTTCAGCGGCAGTAACCCACACCTCCACAGCCCTTATAACCAAGTGTCTCACTCCCCGGGATTACCTCAGTTTGGTCTGCATTCCACCAGTCACGGATCCTCCTTCTCAAGCCTACCTCCAAGCCCCCTCCACAATCTCATCCCCACCGCTGGGGGCCCACAAAGTATGTTCGCAGCTCCCCTGCCTCCAGGAGCTGCTAATGGGTCTCTGACTTCACCACATTCACTAGGAGGAGCCAACTTGTCAACACATGCTTCCCCTGAATCCATGTCCCTTGCCAGTAAGTGTTTTCATTATAATCTGCACCAGGCGGCAGTGATAAGTCAATCTCATGTTACCGATAGCTGCACAAAGAAAGCAATAAATTACTGCTGGTAGTGTGGGTGTAATCATAATGATTTTTATTAGAATTCTATCAGATTCAGTGATAAAACTAAATAACAAAGCCAATATTACTCTGCCTATCATATTTATATGATGTATTTCTCTGTTTATTAAAGGTCAAGAAATTCTGCGAGAGGAATTGAATCGCAGGTTTTTGGCTGCCCAGGAGCCCGCTGGCCTTCCGGTGCTAGGCTCAACTCCGTACGTCCGTGCGGACATCCACCAACATCAACACATGCATCAACATCAGCACCAGCACACACACCAACACATGTTTGCCCTGCCTGGACTGACAGGGTCCCTGGTCCCCTCCCCAGCTCCACACCTGGTGCGTACTGTGCTAGTATTGAGTGTGATGGTGATATCTATTGTACCTCTATAACCACCTTAATCATAATCCATAGCTTTTTGTTATGCCATTGTGCATGGCCAGCTGTGCTATGCTCTGGAATAATACAGTTGTTTAAGTGAAACGATAAACAGCTTGACAGTCCAGATACATTCTTTCAGTATTACATAACTTCTAATGGCCATTGTCCTACTGTAGGGAGTTTTTTAACATATTTTGTTGTTGATCTGTAGGAGTCATTATTTAATAGTAAACATTTACTTTTCAGGTATCTACATTTAATTCAAATCAGCACATTTATAGTTACTGAGATAAAACATGGTCAGCAATTGCAACTTTTACTTTGATTTTAGTTTCTTAAAAAAAAAAAATCAGATAAAATAAAGTGCAAGAATGCTAGAAATAAGTTAATAAATGTTTGATTCATGAATCAATTTTCTTAATTAAACGCTTAGGAGTATTAATTAATTAATTACAGTAAAACATTTAATTGGATCTTTTGTCTCATGATCTCAACATGTACTTCTGCAGCAGTTTTTGTTATGATTAATGATAATGACACCATTTATATGGTAATACAAGACCAAGGTTTTTTGAGACGATGTACCTTTACTTGCAGTATGACAAAGTCCCAAAACCATTTGAGTCACCATTTTACAGAACCGTAAGTAGCAAATTATTCTACTATGGTTCATTTAGGATATACAATATCATCCTATCCTGCCTTTAGAAGACTTTTTTTCTATCATAAATCTTGGAAGTCAAATGAAGTCCATATGCATTTATTTTTATCTCTCAGACCCCTAGCGGATTGCTGGGATATCCCATGGTCCCTCCTCTTATTCACTCTGGAAGTTCTCTTAACTCTGGATCCTCAGGAGCCTTCCAACCAAAGGTATGAATTTTCCTGTTTCTACATTAGTGAATCTTCAAGGACAGGACAGAGGACACCTCTGTTACAATATATATTTAATGTTTATCTACTGTATTTGAAGTTTTATTAATTCAACTTTTGAAAAAAAGTAGTAAAACAAAATTTGAGACATAGCTGTGAAAAAAAATTGAAATTTAAAATGACAGGTTTTTTTATAAATATACCAAAATATATCCTGTAAAAGAATTTCAGGATTTTATAAGTCAAATTATTCAATTGATAATTTCAAGTATATGTTCTCAAAAACATTTCCCTTTTAAAAACAGGGAAAAAGTCCTTATTTCATTTTCAGTGCAGTGTATTGACTTTAGATGATGCTGAAGTATCAAAAAACGCTGTGCAGCATTCGATCACTCTATAATATATGCCATTTGTATGTGCTCCCATTGTAGAAAGTAGCCAGTGGCCTGTTACACCCCAGTCAGATGATCCCCGGCCTGAGAGAGCCAGACAAGGTCCCTCCTTCAGCTGCTTCTCTGCCCCACCACAAAGTTAGTGTAGAGTCAGGCTAACCACGCCCACCTCCTTTTACTGCTTTCACTGTTCTGTAGCCATTTTGTCACCTCATTGTCATTGCACAGCTGCATGCCTGAATAACAGTCTCACAGGCATCTTCTTTGTGTGAAGTTGCACTATAGGGTTAGACCAACTTTGAAGGATCGTCAAGAATATCTGTTTAAAGTTCACGCAATGTAAAAACAAGCACATTTTTTGAAGAATTTTTTACATTACCTTTTTTTAGATTTTATCACATGCTAAAATCTTTAAAAAAAATAAAGCTTTGATGAGTCTGTCCATTATCACTTGCATTCTTTTCACATTTCCATTTGAAATATTGAAGCCGTCTCTGGGTTATGTGCATGCTTTATTCTCCTAATCTAATTCCCTTTTGTGCATTTTCTGCTCCTAATTGAGTTATTACACTGTAAACAGCTTTTAAGTGCCTCTTTATGTTGTGTTAAAGCTTTTACCAGTATGTTTGATATATTTGGAATTATAAGACACTGCAATGTAAGCTGTTTACAGTTTTTCTTGGATAGCCTGATGTAGGGATATTCTGTCATAACTCTCACATAATGTGAAGAGTATTAAAGGGGCAGACTAGCACAGTATATTTGAGCTGACTTGACGAATATTTTAGCATAACTTAGTGCCAGGTGTTCCTTTACATCTCATCGATGTCAGAACAGGAGACGCTACACCTCATTACACTCTTTATTACCTGTTAAATATGTAACTGTGAATGCAGGCCTCATTGTATGTTCAACAGTTATTTTGAGAGAGTTTAAAAAGCCAATTTTAATTTTCTTTATATTACATTTTCTGTTAGGGGAGGTTTACAGTTGAACATATTTATCATCTTAATGTAGTAATTTTTGGTTATTTTTTCAGAAAAGTGGGAAATGGTGCAGCATGCATGTTCAGATTGCCTGGAAGATTCATCGCCACCAACAGGAGAGTCCAGATGTCTCCAAAGGGGGTGAGGGTAAAAGTCTGGACCCCCTACAGTCCGGTCGGAATCTCTCCAGCAGCAATCTCCACAGACCTACAGATCTGAGTATGTCGTCTTCCCTGCTAGGTAGCTATCTACCCTAGTCAACCATCATTTCCCATTTATATTTGTTTATTAATCTATTTATCTGGGAAAAAAATTAAACATTTAATACTGCAGTGATTTGATCTTAAAAGTAAAGAGATTTACTTTCTTGCTGTTGGGTTTGAGAATGAAAGATGATGTAACTGATTTGTTTGTTTCTGTTAGGAATGAGTTCATTCCCGAGGCCCTCACCTTATCCATTTACCAATCATGAAGGCTTCGGCGGCCTTGGAAAAGGTAAGATTTCATATTATTTTCATTTCAAAACACATTAAACAACACATCGAAATAACAATATATTTAGGGAGTTAATTTCAAAAAATATTGTTGCAGAAATTTGTCAAGTCATATCTGCTTTGTTTAGATATTAGGAGTTTTAATCAAAATCTGTTTTGTTAGGTGGAAGTCCTTTTGGCACCCCAGGAAGAGAAATGCCAAAAATTCCTGGCATAGCCTCTCCCCAGGAATGGAGCAGATTACACACTAGTAGATCTTCTCCTCTATTCTCTGGCTCTCACTGGTCCAAACCAGATGAGAGGGAAAGAGAGATAGAAAAGGAAAGAGAGAAAGAAAGAGAAGTTGTGCTTGGACTGGACAGAAGGAGGGAGGAAAGAGAGAGGTATTCTCATTGGTGCAATTTTGAGTGGAGAATTATTGTAATATGACAATAAAAGTTGAAAAAAGGTTTATTTAGGCTTTGCCTGTTACCCAGTCCATTTGAGTATCAATAAAAAATGTTTGATTTAAACGGCAAATAAATGATATTCATGCAGAATTTTTTTTTTCAAAGATAAACTAAAATACAATATATTTTTAAATATTTCCATTCAAAGGAAAAATGTTATAAGAACCCTTTGTTTTGCAGAGAAAGACGGTCAAGTGATCGAGAACGGCGTGGTAGTGTGGATTTAGACCAGTCTAAAGACAGACCCTTTATGGGCGCGGACCTGCGACATCCTCACACTGTGTCCCACTCAAGGTCAAGATCAAGGTCACCTCTTGTTGGAGGCCGAGTTGGTTCTGCCAAATCTGATACCAGTTACAATCGTGATGAAAAAGACATCATTAAAGTGAAAGAAGAAAAACTGGATAAGCCTGAGACCTCAGCTATGGAGAGAGAAAGAGAGAAATTCCGACCAGAATATTTACTTGGTGCATCTAATTTAATGGACCGTTCACGGCTCCTAGGGGGGCCTTCCCCATTTCCGTTTGGTGCAGATAGACTTCCTCCCCCTCCCCAGAGTTTGTGGGGACCTCACCAGGAGAAAAGTTTAATGGACTTCAGTTACCACAGTCTTCAGATTCAAAGAGAGATGGAACAGGAGCGTGAACGAATGCTACGACGTCTGCAGCCTCAGTCGATGGGTCTGTATGACCATGATCGAGTGCGTAAGGATGAAATTCTTATGCAGGAGGAACGACTTCGGAGGGAATACTTTGATCGGATTCCACAGCTTGAAAGGGAACGATTTGAAAGAGAAAAGCTGGCTTTCGAGTCCAGCAGGCTAGGCCACTCAAGACATTTTGACCCTCTGAGGCCGAGTGGCCATTTTCCAAGAACTATTAGTCCTCTTGTCAATCACAGTGGGATGAAGGTGGGGTCCCCAGCTTTGCTTCAAGGACCACCTCCGCCTCTAATCCCATCTTCCTCTACCCCAACCACCCGAAGTCATTCAAATTCACCTGCTATGACTAAACTAAAACCACCAAGCAGCTCTGACATAGACAAAAGGGACTCCTATTCCAGTTCTAATTTAGATGGGCATGGGAGGTAGCAGAAGTAAAGAGGGTCAAATCTTATTTTATGATTTTATCCCAGTGCGTGGCAGCTGTTAATGACAAAGTAGTTTATTTTGTTCTTTTCCAGAAGATCTCTTTTGTATAACTACTCAAATTGTAAATGATAACTATTTATGTGCTGGAATCAAGATTTTGCAATTATATGGTGTATGTGTGATTTTTGGGGTATCTTTATGAAAGGTACACATCGTATTAAAAATTGATTCATAAAAATCAATCAAATAAAAAAGAAATTGATGCTTTAGTTCTTCAACACTTTTTAATGAGACTTTCAAGTATGAATCATTTACTAGTACATGTATTAGATTTACTTTTGATCTGTTCCTATTGCGACTTTTTTCTTTGTATTCACAAATTTTTAAAAGATTGTGTAGATTTTTGGAGAAAAAAATTACCGGTATATGTAACATATTGATTAAAATGTTAACTGAAGCATGTTACAACTTTTTTCTCTTTTCTTTTTTGCCAATTTTTCCACTTGACAAGAATTGTGTTTTTACACTTGAAATATTTATAGCAAAGCTTAAAAAATGCAATATTCTTACAAAACATTTTTATACAGATAGCATCAAATGCAATAATTGTTTTGCAACCTTACAACTTAGTTGTTCTAAGGGATATGTATGTATATATGTAATGTAGAGAAAGTAAATTTTGACATTAATGAGAAAAAATGTACTAGTATTCAATATTTCATGCAAAATTTAGGTAGCACTCAGTTTTACTGAGTGGAAGTATAAGTGAGAATATAAGTAGATAAAACATTTGTTTTCAAAGATTGGTCTAATGAACCTTAGTATGTACATGTACTTCAAATTCCGCAGAAAATGCAGAGGTTTTGTGTGCACAGATCATTATATTAATATAAGCTTGCTGGTCGAGCTGTTGACAGCACATAAAAACCGTTTCATTAATTTAAAACACCCGTAATATTCCAATGTAATTAGATTTGAAGCATGATTATTTCTTTTGGAACACCAAAAAAAGTAATGGTCACAACTTTTGCACAATATGCAAGATGAAAATTCAGACAAAAATACATAAGCCAAAGGCAAGGCCAATTGTTAGTGATCAAGATTAAAATCTGACTGCCAAAGCATGGTCAAAGTGGGGCATTGTGTTACACAGACTTTATGGGCGTTTTCATTTGCTTAAAGCAAAAAAAATATTGTGGTGTTTGGAAGATATTTTATTGTATTTTCAACCAATAAACCCCACTAAAATATCTTAATTTAAAACATGCCTGGTTTCTTTGCTATGGATATTACAAGCTTTAGTCAATTTAATATATTGATAAGAATTCATTTGATTTTAATATATTGTTCCTATCGTAGTGCTGTCATGGTTGCAATGTAGGTGACAGCCAATGAAATTTGGACTGTAAATATTGTAATGATATTATTTTTTATTGGTGTTTGCATATACATTCTTATATGTCTATATATAATCACAAACATGTTCAGTTTTTACAAACTGAAACCAAAATAAAAATGAAATAATTGAAAAATTTGAGTTTTTCTTTGGAAAAGGACACAAGATGGGCAGTACGTCTACAATAGAAAAATATTTGTTACTGCTTTATACATGTATTAGAAGAGGATACATCTTTAAAACTTCGTTTGCATTATATTTGAGGACTTATCTATACTTCACACTAATTTTGTAGTACATGTTAAAAACTTTAATTTTGTTGTTTTTTTTACTACCATAGGATATTGAGTATGGTTATATAGAAATATTTTTTCTGACTTGAGGAGGCTGACTTGGAATTTTTAGGTGTGAAAAATAAACTCACAATGAGTAGCATTCTGACTCTAGTTTACCTGCTTTAAATTCTCTAGTCTGGGTATTTAGGTTCCATCTCAAAATACAGGTACATATACTGTAGGATTATACATGGAATTAAATTGTCAAGCTTCATAAAAGATAAAATACATGTAGTCTTTTCCGTCAAACTGATACATGTAAGGAACACCAAGTTCTACCATAGCATAATATCAGAATGCACAAAAATCTACTACATGTATTTCTGTATTACAGAAGTAGATAGTTACTAAGGATTAATTTAAACATAACAAAATCACTTTATGGGTGAGATTAATGTTTCAAATGTCCAAGGAATAAATTTTTTGAATATTGATTTATGTGAGCTACTTTCATTGAGATCAAAAATAATATAAAATGACATTGTTCTTATAGAAATATTTATTCCAAACATGACACACATTTATACTGATATAAATATATACATAACAATGTGAAAATTGTATTCAATTTTCATCAATTGCAAACGATAAAAATTACCAAGCTGTCCGTGACAACAGATGGGCTGTTGATAAAACATACATGTAGCAGAGAAGCATAAGACCACCTCAAAGTGATCATTGCCCACCCCCAAATTAAATTATTGTGTTTTTTTCATGGGGTCTTAAATTTGACATGAAATGAATCGATCTGTCACATGACCAATCGTTTTTGCCCATAATATCCAGTGGACAGCAGTAGTTTGTACATGTCTCTTTTTAACATTTTTTGCATCTTCTCTTTCAATCTTCATCGCTTCTGAATTTGTCGTAGTTGTTTTTTTTTCATTCTCTTTATTTTGGCAGTGTTTTTAATCTACAGAAGAAGAAACCTTTGCTTAAATATCATACTTTACACAGGAGAACCCCATTGTCACATGTGTTATCTGCATTCCTCTAAAACTGTCCAAGATGAACTATTATACCCACTGAGCCTCTTGGACATTGAGGGTGTAACTTTGACATTGAACTTGGTAATGTTTATAGTTTATAACATACTGGTACCTACAGGTCAAGGGCAGTAATTTATGCCCTCCATTCTTCTCATAAAGTGAATGGAGAGAAAAGAGGATAGATGGAGTGATTACATAAATACCCTCCCTAAATTTCATTTGCCAGAAAATACTGGGTAAACTGTTTACAGGGAAATATTCGCACCCGTTTTATTTTCGCCCATTTCACCCTAGTTGTCAGTGGGTGAATTTAAGACTTAGCGAATTCCTATATCTCAAACTATCTTTCTTGAACCAAGGGTCTCTGGCATACTGTGCCAGCAGTTTTACCGCTTAGTCACTGAGACCAGATATATGGACTGACAGTTACACCCTAATAACCTGGTGACACATAATTTGTACAAATATTTGTTGGTATATTTAAAAGGTTGAAGGATACAATGAAGGATAAAACATTGAAAAAGAAAATCTTTTTGAAATGCACAAAAATGAAGTACATGTAAACAAAATTCATGCAAATTACTTACTGTTTGAACAACTTCAGATTTTCTTTCATTTTCTAATCTTCGCTTTTTATTTTCCTCACTTCTTATCCTTTTCATCTAAAAGAGAAATCAAACAATTCATCACAGGTGATAATAATACTGCATGTATATTATTTTGTGGAGTAATTTTTTAAAAAAATCCTTCCTAATAAAATACTGAACATATATTATTCATAATTGTCAAATACTGTAGATTTCTTATTTTACACAAGTACTTAATACCATGATTCAACTGTTTTGCATCAAATTGTGAGAATATAAAATGAACACCAAATTTTTATCATAATTTCACTTAGTTTACATCTGTCAATAATAAGCAAGATTTTAAAATCTCTAGATGTGCTTCTTGCCATTTTATGCATATATTAATTCTCACATTTAATTAGGAATATAAAGTATTTTTTTTCCTTACAACAAGACTAGAAATACTGATGCATGAGGGTCTGAAGCACATCCATGGTGAACAGAAAATGTCAATATTCTAGTTTTTCTAACCTCGAGTTCTTTTGCCCGTTTCTCTTTCAGTTCTTTCTCAAAATTCTTTATTGATTTTTGCTCAGCTCTCTTTTTCATCTTCTCATCCCAGTTGAGTTTCTTGGTTTTTGTGGTTCGAATAGCAGAAAATCTGTGGAAAATCAAGTGGAAAAATCAATACAACTAGTAATGATGCATACCGTAATGCCACGGGCCTACGTGGGTTATGTAAATTTGTCCTGCAATAATCACCGCCTTCATAATCAGCAAGCAGGACCAAAGAAAGCATTTCAGTGTTTATTCATTGAGATCCATATCTTTAGATGCACTGTGTAGCTGCACAGCCTAATCATGACGTCCCTGTCGCCCTTCCATAGTACTGTACTGTAAATCATAGTGTACCTGATTGTGTATAAAGGGAAATTTTCGCCCCGTTTTATTTTCGCTCATTTTGCCTACGTTGTCAGCGGGTGAATGTATGACTGTGTGAATTCTTATATTTAAAATTATCTTTCTTTAAACATAACTGTGTCTAGGCGAATTCAAGACAGGGTGAAACTGGTTGCAGGTGTAAAATGTGAAATTTACACAGGGCAAAAATAACTATGTATACAAAACTATGTGTGTTCAAGCAAAAAGTGATTACAACTGATAAATGTATATTTCACTGGGTTTTTTTTAGCAGTGAGTAATGATGAATTTCCAGGAATAGAAAATTTTCTTCTTTCGTAATTTTGAGATGCATGTACCCCCAACCCCTTAATCTGCCACTGAGTCTGGATTAATTATTGGTGTCAGTTTCATCTTATAGCAAGCTGTGCTCATTGCCGAAAAATACCAAAAGACAAAGCGAGCTATCAGAACCAGTGAGCGGGAAAAAGAGCGAGCTAAACCTTCATAAAGAAAAAAAAATTTGGTAGCATTCCAGCATACCTTTTAGCTCCCTTAGAGCTATGCCAAAAAAGGACCAACATTTAACTCATAATTTACGGTTCCTTGAGGTTTGATGACACGTTTTGAGTATAGCACAACAAGCTTTGGTGAGAACCAAGAGATTTTCTTTTCATGCCTCCATTTCTTCGTATTGTGTTGAGATGTGTAAACAAAGCAAAAGTAATTTGAACATATGATGTCAGAATGATCTTGTGCTATTTCCCATGATTAATTAAGAGGTAGATCAATCATTTGTAATACAACTGAATGTTAACTCGCTATTTCAATATAGACTGCAATCCCTCAGATGATTAGTTTAAAAAATTTTTTTGGCTCATAGATAAAAATGTATATATATACACACAAGTTCCATACTTTACTGTAATACCCCCGTATCCAAGCTAATTTTGCATGTATTTATAACTGAAAATGGGAATTTACACATCTACAAGGGGGACATGGATGTAAAAATAATACGAGCCAGGAAACAAAAATAAGTCAGATAACAACAAGGAACAAAAGAAAAATAATATTGATCATTTACAGATTAGTTCAAAATAAACACAAATTACATTGATATTACAAACTGATCAATTCAAGTAAAGGAAGGCTTTACCTTAGGTTGGAGTAAGTCTATGTATTTTGTAGGACTTTTTTTTAATTCTGAAACTTAGAAATCTCTCTCTCACGATAATTGTCAAACTATCACATAGCCGACAAGATGCAAGATATGTGTAATTCCTGTAAGTTGCACTTGCCCCATCTGTCGCACTGTAAAACATTAGGTTTCATTTTCATCTCGAAGATATTATTTTCATCCATATTAAATTTGGAAAATTCTGTTAGGTACACTTTTTTCACCACAAGCCTCTGTTGTGGATATCTAGTGTTATTGTGATGTCAATGTGCCTTTTCTACAGTACTGGTTACAAACTAGATCTATCACAACTCTTTGTAAAAAATATTTGACAATGTTATGGTATATATTGTATGAATATATCAAAATTGTAATTATTTAAATGTAAATATCTTATTTCTGTATGATCTACCTGACTTTAGGTTTTCTCTTGATATAATTAATTAATATACTGTGAACCAACTATTATTCGGAACGACTTTATTTGATTTACCCGAGATGAATTGGTTCTTGGTGACTAATTTTTAAGACAAACCTTTAACCACACCTGGTTTTTTTAATTACAACTATATGGCAAATACTTGTCTATGGAAAGAAATAATCGTGACGATAAGACTCTCAAAAACTTCAAAAAAATTTCTCGCACACAAATTTAAGTTGGTATTCAGTTAGATGCATCTCTTATTAGCTTTATATTGCTGATTTTACTCTCTTGTCTGCTAGTGCTAACTAGCAGTGGTGTAACGTCCATTAAGGCAAAAGGGCAATTGCCTAAACATAATTTTGTAAGGCAAAATTTAAAATTTGTGTAGAAATTATGAATTTAAAACAAAGTTGACATTAACTTTGATGCATTTCCACAAAACTTTCCAGTTCATTTATGAAGAAACCATCAGATCCTTTAATGATGCAAAAAAGTGTTGATTAAATATCACAATAGACAAGCGATTTCATTGCAAAGTGTTAATTCAAATCCATGAAAAGCTAAATTTGAGGGGGTTTTTCACTAAAAACCTAAAACTTTTTCACTTTTGCGATTATACTGCATTTTGTGGCGAGGGAACTTGAATAGTCAGGTCTCTAGATTGAAATCGATCCTTTAAACGATGTCTTGCCTGTCCAATAAAAAAATGTTTTTCTATGACTTTGAGCTGAAAACATGTAAATATGGTGTACTAGTATCAGTTATGATACAGAAGTTGCATTAGAAGTATGTACGGTTGTTGGTTCTGTTTACAGCATACATGTAGAGTGTTGTTCCGGATGCAGTGTATAAATGATTTCTCGTATATTTCGATAATGAAACATATACTGGCAGATTTAATTTGACTTAGAAATGATTAGATTGAGAATAGGAAATAAATTATTCTAAATGGTAATTTGCATCCTTCTTGGAAATTTTTTCTATGGGGAGGCCTCCTGACACCCCCTCCCACACCTAACCCCTTCCGTGCTCTGCGTGGCACTGAAGCCTTCAACTTTAATTTTTGCGGTACATCGAATTACCCAAATAACACCTGAAATTACCGGAATGACACTAAAATCTACAGGAATGATACTGAAAATACATTAAAATGGGGATATAATTCATGTTTTATGTCTTTCAGGTATATGCTTCATAACCAAACAGAAATAAAAAACCTAAGTAAAATATCGTATTTATTGAAAATCAAAATAGTGATTTCTAATTAACAATACATATAAATATTAATGAGGAATTTTAATTGCATGCTTTTTTATATCAGAGGAACCAATTACATGCATGCTCATATCATAATTTTCCAACTATCCAACCATTATCCGTCTTGCAATTATACCAATTATTTACAATAATAAAGACATTAATTGATAATTTAATATACTTGTGGTGAAAAACATTTTTTAATAAAAAATAAGTGTCTGATCATTTCTGTAGATTTAAGTGTCATTCCAGTAATTCCAGGCGTCATTTTGGTAAATACGCTCATTTAAAGTGCATGTACATTATTATCATTGAGGGAAACAGAGTAATTATGAGTAAATACCTGGAATGTTTATTTCAATAATGGGATAAGGTTCAAACCAATTTATATAGTATTTAATCAAGAGGTTTATCTTTGTTCGTCCTTTAAAAATACCGAGGATTGTGTATATATACCAATAACATGTTGCTAGCAGTATCAAATATTTTGGACTTACAACACTGTACAACAACAGTGTGCAATTTATAATATAGGTAACGTGTTACACACTGACCGAATGTTCTCTGAAAAAGACTGATTGAAGTTAGTTATACCTGTCGTTTCTTTGTGTTTTCCATGGTCTCCCTGACTTTGGTTTTCCTCTTGGTATGTTATGATACGTCTCTAAAGCCGATTTTACTCTTTCAGAACCCATATCAGTTTCCATGTTGTTGTCAATTTACACGTGCTACTCCTCTGAAAACTACCGATGCGTTCCGAAAAAATAGAGGGGTTCTCAAAACCGGAAATCGCTGACAACTTTCATTTTCTCTAAAGAGGGAACAATGACTCAATGAGAATGATGAGTTGGTTAAAAGTGATATATTTGTGATCTTTGGGCATGGTTTGCCACACCAAAATGATCAACAATGGCAGCAATATCAGATAGGCATATAATTAAGGAAAAAATCCTCGACAACGTTGCCAAAGCTGTTAAAAGTGTAAGTTTGGATAAAATAGAGGAGTATATTGTCACATGACAGATCAAGTTATTGTCTTTCAGGATGACAGTTTTGAATTGTGATATAGATATTATGATCCTTTAACAATTTATGCATCATTAGAAATATGAAAATATTGCTGCCCTTGAAACAATTTAACAAATGCGTGTTATTATAAGCCTGCTGGGTTTATTTTTTTATCACCAGATTCAGGGAAAATATGTAACAGCTGATCCAGAAAACCCTGTATTCCTTGGAAACGAGGATGAGTCTTGCCAGAGGTTATGTGACAATCTTGATAGGGTCTTTTTGCATGGGTAAACATAATTCTTATAAATCTTATTTTTTTGTATGCAGATTGATGTGCAAATAATAGCTTTAATAATGATATTGGACTTTGTACATGTACATAAACAAATGAGAATAAATATTAAATTACTGTTACTGTTACTGTATGCTCTACAGATATTACAGCATCAAAATGGCCTTTTCATTAATTATGAAAAAGTAAAACAATTTTGCATTTGTTAATATATAGAATGATTTTGTCTATGTATTAATCTATTTAAAAGTCTTTATGTTTGCATATCTACTTTGGGTAGGATTATTTATTCAAGGTATATCCTCCGTATAATTTAATGTGATATTTCTGTGATACATATATATAAATATCCTGGGAGTTCAATTAGCAATGCCAATTAGCTGTGTTTTAGTTGCAGCGTTTGCTTTAATCCTTTTTCATGTTTGATATTCATCTAGGTTAAAGCACATACAGCGTGGATATTGGAAGGTTGTATCCGAATTCACAAATAAACAAACTCTCAAAGATTTAAAGCATCTCCAGCATGTAACAACAGATATGGGAAGAGGTAGTTATTAATTAAATTAAAAAGAGTGTATAACAATTTTAAAGTTTCCTCTATTTGTATGTCCCTTAGATTTTGGAAAACACCGTGATCTTTAGACTTTGGAGAACAACATGATCTCTGGGTAAAATACAAAGTGTGATGTTATTATAGAAATGCAAGAAAGGAAGTAAAAATTGCATTTGGGGAAGAAACTGAAAAAAAATTCCCTCCTCGATTTATATACATTCATAATCATAATTCATAAAGACACATTTTAAAATATCAGCAAAGACCTTGGTTAACTCTTACTGTAATCTGGAACAGACTATGATACCCTTTATTACTATATATATATTCTTTATAACAAATACATTGAATTGCAGGAAGATCATGGCTATTTATGGCTCTAAATGATTGTTTATTGGAGAGTTATATTAGATGCTATGAAGAAAATATCAAAACAGTTCGAAAGTACTATGTGAAGGAAGCCCTTCTCCTGGATCAACAGGTAGTATATTATATGATACTCTCTCTCTCTCTCTCTCTCTCTCTCTCTCTCTCTCTCTCTCTCTCTCTCTCTCTCATCAGTCTATTGTTAATTTTGTCAAATAGAAATATCTAACTTTTTAAAATTTGCCCAAATTACCTGAAATGAAAAGTTTTGAAAATGATATTTGCCCCAACCAAAGTACACATGCATATATTATTTCCCCGCATACTTCAATGTATAGCTATAAACAGAAAGGTTATGTATCATGAACTTATTTAAAAAGAAATAAATTAAGATTGAATATCTTCTTTTGATAACGTTTCAGATGACACAAATTATCATTCTTTTTCATGTAAAATCATCATTTTGTAATTTGCATGATGTGAATGTGAAAACAACAGTTGACTTATTGCCGAGGGCCCTTAAGCAGAATTGAGTTTTAAGCTGTCACACTTTTGCAGTGGTACTTAATTGATATTTTAAAAAGAACAAACAGGATGTAAATGTACTCATTTTATGCTGATGTCTCTCTCTGACTATTATCTTCATTTTATTCATGGACATGCATTTATTACAAATTGGGAATTTGAAGTACATGTATTTGTTTGAATCGTGTTAAAAATTTCCTGATAGAAAAATTTAATGCAGTTCTGTAAATTAATCAGAGTACCGGTACATGTACATGAGAGAAAACAAAGTAAATATCCTCTGAAAACAAATGAAATAATGAAGTGCGCATCTTTGAATAAAGCTTATTAATATTTGCTGTCCTTTTCTTTTTTGATTAGATTTTAAGAAGTAGAAAAACTTTTGACATAATTATTTCACAAATTTTACCCAAATCTTATTATCCATTTTGACTTTTGTTTAAGAATCTATCCAAGGGTCATCAATAAGGGCAAAAATCACCACACTATTTATTTTCAAAAAAATTGTATAAAATACTATGCTCTACCTAAAAACATATTTTAAAGTTTATTCAATATACTGAGATTTAGGTGGATGGACCATTGGTTTAGGCTTTATAGTAGCTTTTTCATGATTCAAAAGGTTTTTGACTCACATCCCAGTACATTACAACTGGTAGGTTAAAGCTTTAACCAGAGTTTTGATTTTGTTTCTCTCCATCAGAGTGTAACTGTATTGCTGACTCTAACAGCAGGACTGGAGTATGTTGTGTTTCAGTTGGAATATGTAAGTTTTTTAAGCTGAGTGAAATATTCATAAAAGTTCCAATAATTCATCTTATTTGAATGTTGTAAGAGAAAAGGGAATGTTGAATGAAGATAACTGATTAAACATATTTACAGATACTTTTATGTAACATTCTATAGCATATTTTGCTTTCCTGAAACTTAATGTGTCATTTTATTCAAATATTTTCTAAAAAAATAATTTAAATATCTCAATGAAATAGAGAACATTACTTTTATAACCATAATCCTCTTTTCCCTCGTGTCTTTACAGGATCTTCCTTACTTAGATATGGGGGTCTCTGCCCGTCCCCGGTCCATATCTCAAGTCTCCAGCTCTGTGGACGATGACCGGGTGTCGCTATGCAGTATGGACAGCATAGCATCAATCAGACCCCAGGTACTGATTTCTGTCTTCTGTCCCAAGTTTCTGCTTCCACTACTTTTTGGGTAATATCTCAATAATCATAAATACCTTTGTGCCCAACTATGTTTATTTTTCTAGCACAAAAAAGTCCAGATTTTCTGTTTTGAAATGCCCCCTTCTATCACTTCAGGTTTTGACACAGTCCTAAATAAAAAGTCATTAGGGATTTCGCATTGACATGAAAATATTCAGATAATAATGTTAAAAAATTGTGCAAGATGTCCCGAGTATTTCCAAATGGAGAAAAGATGTCAACATTTCCCATTTTGAATCTCTGTACAATGTTTGTTTTCATTTCTGTGAATTTCTCTAAAAGTGCTGATGAATCATTGAAGAAATCTTGGATTTTTTCCCTTTTATTGATTTGAACTTTATCAACAGGTTCCGGTATGTTTATTTTAAATTAAAATCATCCCAAATTTGTAGAAGCAGAAACTTGGTCAATACATAGTTACTGTTGAATTGGTCAAATATCATTTTTTATGTGTATACAATACTTTGCATGGAATAACTCACACCTAATGTGGATTAATTACTTCAGTAACTTAGTTGTTTAAAAACTTTTTACTCACCTAATAATGGTACTAAATGTTAACTGTGATTTTCTTTTTGTTGACTTCCACATACAGCATTGAAAGGAGACAGAATATCTGAATGTATTATTGTTTGTTGCAGACTGATTTACAAGATTACAATACAATATTGTAATGTCTTTTGTAGGCTGCTCATTCCTCAGGTGACACCTGGTCAGTCTCAGACACAAGTGACACGAGTATCGACCCAAATCCAAACTCACTAAGGAGCGAAAATCACATGGAGAACAAAGCAGACCGCCTGGACTCAGTTGTGGTTGATGAAATTGAGAACAATGAAGATGATACAGGAATTGAGGTCATCAGACTCAAAGGTCATGGTAAACATGGGAAAAAGAGGAAATCAAAGAAAAATGTTCGCCGAGTGAGTACCAACTCGCCGATTCTGAGGGAGCCTTTGAATGAAGATGAAGAAGATTCTATTGAAGTAAGGCCCATGATTGAGTCAGAAGAAATTCCACAGCCTAAAGTGAAAGTAGAGGAAGAAGACAAAGAACCAGGGTATGTCTCCAAATTCAAAGAGGAAGATAAGTTGAAGGACATTCTGAGTTCTATAGGGGATCATGATCTTTCTCACAAGACCAATGATTCTGAAGAGAGTATAGATGATAATGTAGAGAACAATATGCAAGAGCATTCAAAGGATGAAAGTTCTCTAATGTGTGAAAATAACAAGACACCTGAAGTGGATGTATACAAAAGTCAGAGCCCAGTTGAGTATGATTTCAGTGAGGTTGATGAAGACAGTGAAATTTTTAAAAATGTTGATACAGAAAGTGTTCCTGATAATAAAACTTTACACACTCAACAGCTGTGTGATGAAATAGATGGTAACAAATCACCTAATGGGAATGTGCAATATGGCTCTTCTTTATCTAAAAGTCATGACGATTCTGCCTGTGATATTAAGCAAACATTTCAGTATGCACAAGATGTGCAAAAGAAAGGGAGCACTGGAAAATTTCAAGAAGAGGCTGATAGTAGTGCTCAAGGTTGTGAAGAAACAGACAATGATTCCAGAGACAACAACAGTGAAGTGACAAAGAGTGCATCAGAGGACTTGAGCATTTACTCCTCAAGTTTTTCTGCCCAAGAGAGTTCATCATCAGCTTCTCAGATGCAGGACAGGGTAGATCATATCATCAACCAATCAGATGTGCCGTTACAGCCACACATGTTTGAAGAGGAACCCGAGGAATTGGCGCTGAGTGGAGAGGAGGGCAACCAACTTCATCCAGGGGAAGTCATGTAGGTAAATGCAGTTGGGCTTTAAAAGGCAAACTGCATTTTATGAGATATCAATACATGTAGTATACAGTTTACCTTTAAAATACTTTTATGGTACCAATACATCCAATTTTAATTTTTATACCCCCCGCAAACAAAGTGTCATTGAAGGTCATTTGGGCAAGGTCAAGGTCACTGGCAGAAAAAATGCAAAATTCGTGTCCGGTCCATATCTTTCTTATGGGGAAACATTGGAAGTTCTTACTTCACACAAAGATTGTTATGATCTAAAGGTGTGTCATGACCTTGACCCAAGGTCATTCGGGCAAGGTCAAGGTCACTGAAAAAAAAAAAATATATGCAAAATTCGTGTCCGGTCCATATCATTCTTATGGGGAAACATTGGAAGTTCTTACTTCACACAAAGATTGCTTGTGATTAAAGGGTGTGTCATGACCTTGACCCAAGGTCCATTGAGAAAGTTCAAGGTCATTGTTTCAAAAAAGCTAAATTCTGTCTGTGTCATGTCTTGTATTAATGGAAATATTAGAAGCTAAAAATTAACAGTTTTCAAAAATAAAGCAGTTGTTATTTATAGAAAATGGACAGTGAAATAGATTCATCCAATATTATCTGTAATAGCAAAAATACACGCGTTATGATTTTTTTCTTAGTGGGGGGTATCAATTGTGAGCTTGCTCACAGTACCTCTAGTTTCAAAATTAAATTTAAAAAACTTTACTAACATAAGTTAACTAGTTGTGCTAGTACACAACATATGAGAAACAACTCTTCTCATATGTTGTGTACTAGCACATGGTGTCGCCCACTTCCATGGATTAACTTTGAGATGACAACTGCTTCGGATTTTTCTTCATAGGTTAGAGAACAACACCAGACTGGAACTGATGCTAAATGTATTTGATAACTCAGAGGAACAGTTTATTAGGGTGAGAAAATTCTGATTTAAGATTTTCATGTAGAATATATGCCCTTTCTCCCTCCTTCTATTGACACAAGCAGGTTGGTATTACATGTATTTCAATTGACAGATAATTCTTCCTGGTACTGGGTGAAACATACTGCAAAAACTCTCGAAGTTTGATTGAATTATACATGTTATGTTATTTTGGCATTGTGAATGAACAAGGCTCACTTGATGTGCACCTGGCCTGACTAGGGTAATTTGGCCCATAATTAAGAAAATTCAAACTTTCCCATAAATTATTGTTGAATTGGTATACTCCACACAGTCATTAAAAATGTTAACACCAAACGCTTCTCTAGCTTGAATGACATCAGAAACTTTTTGCAATTCACCTTGATATCTGATGTATGGTAATTATGCATATAGACAAAATGAAGAAATAAATATGAACTGTATCGCCCATTCTGGAAACTACAGACGCGGCTAGTCTTTTTTTTTCTTTGAACAAGTACATTATTGAATGACCTTTTGACCTACAGATGTACGTGTCGAGGCTGGGCCACACGGACGGTGACGACCACCCAGTGTTTATCCTCCTGACTGACCACAGCATCTACTTCCTCAACCAGAACCAGACAGACTTGAAATTCATCAAGGATTCCTCCGTACCCTACTCCTCTATAGACTACATCTCGGTGAGGTCCTCTTGTATCAACACAAGTTATCTGGTAGAGCTAGAAATCCCATGTGTGTCGGGGAAGATTTCCATAATTTGATCAAAGATTATACTAGTATAGTATAGTGTAACTGTTTCTAGGTTTGTGATGACTCTTGAATAAAGACATGTTAGAATTTTCTTGTATCTAACATGAATGATAGTGAAAAAAGTCTTAGTTTGTGAATTGATTGGTGTCATTATGAAATTGCTTGCATTTGATGACTGTTGGTTCATTTAGATATTTCTTACTCTGTATTTCAGCTAACGATTTCAGACCAGGTTATCCACATTGTGTGTAAAAACCGTAGAAATCAGTACTGGCTTACAACAGGAAGTCAGCTGGTGACCAGGTACGACTGTACAAGTCACTTCACATTATTCATAATTATTTTTTTTAGTTTATGTACATGTTTCCTCTATACATTACTTCATAAATAGAACAGAAATCCAAATTTAACCAGATAATGTTTGCCGTGTGAACACAGTGAATGTAAAAATAAGGTTTTGCCCACTACATTTAACAGGTCAATTGTTGACTGCCTACAAGAACAGATGAAGAACCACCAAGACTCTCAGCCTATGGTGTTGTCTGATGCTAAAACTCAGATGATTGCACTCCGGAAACACATAGCTAAGGAGAGCCATTGTGAGGTCTGCTCATACTGTTTACCCACATCGTAGTTCATAAATACAATTTATATAAAATGAATATTAATTAAGCATCTTTTAAACTAGTGTATGTATTAAAGTCTGTCTGTGCATCAGTAATTTTATTGTGATGCAAATAAATTGTATGAAACCTTAGAAACTCAAGTTCTTCATAATAAATACATGTACATACTGGAAAGTTTGAAATCATTGACATCAAATCATCTATACATCAGATTGGAGAAGAACAAAAGTATATCAATATTTCACCATAAGAACAAAGCTTGAAAATTTTGAGAAAAAAAAACATTATAGAAAAATGATAAAAATTTTTTTACTGTGACCCCACTCAGCATTGAACCTTCATTATTTTCCACTTTTCTTGCTCTAGTCTTCAGATGTAGTGATCGCCTGTTATTCCTTGGTACACTGGGGGTCAGATTTGGAATCCAAAAGAGACAAGGTGGACACAGCATTCCGGGAGGGGCACCTGCTGTACCGCGTGATGGAGGCGTCCGGGGGGTTGTCCGGACTTAGCAGTCAGATCCTCAGCACTGTAGGGGACCCCATGTCCCTGATCTATGGACAGAGCCAGAGTTGGAAGTCCGCCTTTGTCATACTCAGGTACTAACTCTCCACTTGCATTAAACAGTGTCATTGAAACTTGTTCCTTGGAAGTCGTATCTTATATGTGTTTAATTTTCTTTAAAAAAATCATGTGTCTTGTAATGTAAAATCATATAGATTTTGTGATACAACTGTAGTTAGGAATAAAGTTATTGTATAGATATGGCTCTCTTAATTAATAAAGGATATGAAATCTTGTAAACTGACAGTTACAAAATCAGTCAAATGAATCTACAGTGAATGTAACAATATGCTTTTGCAGTTGTTTTATTTGTAGGTATAAGTTATCATTATAACACATTTTCTTATCTTTAAATTTTCTTACAAATACCAATACATGCAAAATATAAGGGGTTTACTGTAAACTAATGTAGTTTAAAAAATATTGTACAATATTCCATGCCACATCTATATTTTGTTTTGTTCACAGAGATGGAATGCTGTGTATGTATGCTGAGAAGAATGGGAAGCCAACAATGTTTGTTCACATGGGAGACGATTGTGTTGGGTGTCGCCGTGCCAGTAAGTCAGACAGAGACCACTGTATAGAGGTCATCAAACAAGATGGGTCGTCGTGGCAACTGGCTCTAGCCAATGAAACAGAGGCCAATGATTGGCTGCAAAAACTGTGTCAGGCTGTTGCTGAGGGTATACAGGTGGGTGCGACTAGTGCAGACATTTATTTTTGACTTAAACTTGTGAATTGTTAGTTTTTATCTTATTTTTACAGTGTATTGGTTGTGTTTTAATCCCTTAAAGTAGGAATACAAGTTCATGGAACTTATTGTACAAGTATAATGCTTTGGATTCATAAATGTTTTGTGCTTGCATGGTCTTAGGTGTGTAACACCCTATGCTTGAGAAGACTTTCGAGTTTTTTTTCATTTTTCATTGATTTCTCTTTCATGTAGAAAAAAGAGGCCTCTAAGCCCAGTTGTCTTCCTTGCTGTGCCATTTTGACATCTACCAAACTCTTTATGTTTCATGAAGACCTTCAGATTAGTTTCTTTAGAACCCTGGGAAGTGCCAATATAGCGGACGTAATCTGTGTCCTGGTAGATCCTGCCATCAACACATACTGTATACTGGTAAGGTTTTTTTGTTGATTTTCAGTTACGAAAAATAATTCTTGATTAATAATGCGTGATAGTGCAAGTAGTTTTAGGTCATTTTGTTATACTCATTCAATATCCCAATTTGGTTCCAGTATGATTATTAAGTGGGATTTATTTAATAATAAGTGCTTCTGTGCTGTACGGGTGAATTCCAGTCATGTAACTTGGATCCAAAGGATAATTAGACACTCCCTACATCAGATTTGATTATGTATTGTTCATGCTATCTTTTTGCCATCATTTTTACAGGAGTTTGAATCCCATGATGGTGGCCTTAGTCAGGATAAATGGGTTTTTTACTTCAATGACGAAGCAGAGAAAGAGCGATTTCTCGAGGCCCTTTCAGACATTTGGATCAAGTTCTTTCAGGTACAGTATATGAACCTACATACATGAAGACCAGGGTCAGATTTTATCATAACATAGCACATGCATTGGTTTTGAGCCCTGTGAATAAAATAATAAAAGTACACATTGATACTCATTAACTCAATATTCAATACATGTGAAATCCATTTTATGCCACAAATACTAGATTGAGATCCTTTATGGAAAATTGCATTAAAAAATTACCCAGTACTTAACAGTTCAGAGATTTGATTCATGCATGTCAAATCATTCCAGATTGAAGAAATGCCAGTGTTTGAGATTGAAGATTTCTCCGTACAACGGACATGTAGACTAACTGCCACTCAGCTGGAAAACTCCATGAAGGTCAGAGGACAGAAGCATTGAGGATACACAGCAACATAGATGTATTACACCTACATGGTTCTAACGCAAAGCAACATTAACGTCTAATTTTTTAACTCTTAGTGGGAGGGTTTTAAGTTTTTTTTCTTTTATGCCTTTAAAATAATACCCTTTATTAAAGTTAAAATTCTTTTTAAAAATGAGAGAGTCAGAGAGAGTCATGCCCTTGCTTGTTTTGTTTTTTTTAATATTGGGATATTGTTCATTATATAATGAACTTTGTGATAAACATATTGTTTATTATTTTATTTTTTAGAAGTTTATTTTAATTGAAATGTAAACTGTGTTGATAACAGTTTTTATTAACCTTTTGCTTTATTTCATTGAGCTTATTTAATTGCATTAAGTTTCTCTACTATTCCTTGGAACAAAGAGATGTCTTTTGAGTCAATGCTGTGTGAGCAATTTTACCTTCATCTTGGAAAAATGACCACGAGTCAGTATCATGACATACCCTCAGGTCAAGAGCAATTTTTTGTTCTCTGTTTCTCTAAAAGGTTATGAACTTAACAATGAATATATATATTATTATATATATGTTCCCCCTCAAAAAAATAATACACATGTACAAGAAAACCCTACCAATAGCTTTATATAGCTTTCCTGGAATTTTTATTATTATTGAAATGAATGTCAAGGCAAAGTTTATCCAGCCATTCTTGCAGGGTTTATATTTATGAATGGAATAAAAAATATTCCAGTAAATCTTTTTACTAAATTTTTAAAATCTTTGTTTTTTTACTTTGATAGGTACTTTCATCTTTAAACTACATGTAGACTACATGGGGATTCAAATATTGTAGTAAAAATCCAACTTCATTTTTCAAAGTTCAAAGAAGGGGAATTGCTTAATTTGTTTCTTTTAAATCCCATTTTCTTTCTACTAAATCTCTTTTCTTGAATGAATGTCCACATTTCAAAAAAGGTTGCAGTAAGAGCAGGATGCAGGAAAATCCAAATATTCAAATAGGAGAGAGAGAAAAATGTGATAATTTATTTCCAATGCAGAAGTATGTTAGTTTTATTCCATTTGTACACAATGTTAACATTTATTTGTGATGTGATTGTGTTAATAAATGTGTATAATTACAGCTTTGTAAACATTTCAAGTAAAGTGCTTAAAATTTTAATTTGTTTTCAATGTTCTGTTTTATAGGTTCTTCTTAACTGGTACATATATTTGTATGCTGGTATGCATTTGTCAAAAAAGCAGTTAAACTACATACCAAGTAGCTATTCCTCAATCTGCATTTTAATATAAAGCCACTTGCATAAAGGAAGCACATTTAAAAGCACTGTATTATTTCAAGGTCTCCTGTTCTTGCATACAGCAGGCCTTTAATTGCTTGATCACAACTTTTTTGTTAGACCACGTTTTAGAAAGACACCTGAACACATTCATTGGTCACTGTGTGACATTTTATTTCAGAACAAATCAACATTGCTTCTTACAATGGTGTACACTATAGTAAGCACTGTGTACTAGCTGTCTGTAGTCTGTATTCATGTGCAACAAATTTAGTATATGTGAATTGATTGCACACCTATTGATTGTAAAATTATTAAGAGTAACAACTAAGCCCTAGAAGCAAAATACAATATCATGTACAAGGTAATTTACTTTTTGAAGTAAAGGAAGAAAAGTTTAAGCATAAATTGTGTACCATTGAAGCTTTTAAAAATATATTCAATTGATTCATTCTCATCTTTCGAGAGACTTTGAAAGTTCAAAGCTTTGGTTTGTAAAAAGGGCTGGACAAGAAAATTTCTTAATGGTAACAATTACGTTTGTAAATTATTTTAATACAATGAATCTGTGGAATTAAATATATACAAAATACATTTATGTACTGGTTTTGGCAATCAACAAATTTCTACTTACTAGTTACTTGTCAAAAATATATTCATGGTAGTAATTGCAAAATGATCTGTAAAACATAATATCTGGATCACTGAACACATGGCAGAGATTGTTTAAGTGCATATTCATTAAGTACTGCATTTGAAACAACAATAAATAAATAACATGGATATGCATAACAGTTTGGAGAGAACTGTATAACATCCAGCTCCCCATCACAACCCTAACTTTTAACACATATATGTTGACAAAGTGCAATAACTATGCTGAGGACCAATTACCATAGCTTTAAATAAACATTCAATTTAATCAACTGATTCAAAAATATTACAAGCAAAAATTTGATTGTGAATACAATTTAATAGCCTTACAGATTGCAAAAACTTTTGTAAGATATCTTCTCATAAACTAATAACACAAGACATTGCACAATAAAAATATTTGTAAAATATAGTTTTATACATGTTTACATACATAACACAACCTGTGGGATTTCTGAGACAATGAATTTGAGACAGAAGATATTGTAAGTCAGTTCCATTACACTGATTAATTTTTCATAAAGACGTGTTGGTATATTTCTTTCAATGCCCGCTCCTTTTTTGTTCTTGCTCCTGTGCGGCCCTTTAAAGAAGGATATTAAAATTTAATCTTTAAGAGTTTTACCTTAATTAGAATCTGTTTAAAAAAGCGCTATTTAGTAGAGAAAAAGGTGAACAGAAATTGACAATGGAACAAAAATTAGTTGACATAGTTGAAATTGATGTTGAAGTAGGAAGCTGGTATTCAAAATGACAGAAATAAACAGATGAGCCAGAAATAAACACAAAAATGAAAAAAAGAAAAGAAAAGAAGTTGACATAAAAACCCACTAGTACCTTGCTTCAGCTTCTTTTCGCTCTATTAACTGTCGCTTCCACAGAGGCATGTTCTTGAATCTAGCTTCTATTTCTTCCAGCTTTTAGAAAAACAAATCTTTTGGTGAGTTAATATGTTATAGTTGAGCAGTTACTACAAGCAACAAATGAAGAACAGTGACAATGGACAATTATATATTAAGTAGTTTATACACTTTTTTTAAAAAGCAGATAATAAATCCTCATAGAACCATTTTAGATCACATATCTCTGCTTCTGCAGTATAAATGCATGTTGAGCAAGTTTTGCCATTTATCACAAAGTATTTTAAGTTGATTATTTCTGACCTTCCGTTTTTCTTCGTATTCTTTGAAGGCTTTCTCCGCCAGGTTTCTGGCCAGCATCTGTTTCTTCCAGTCAGGTATGGGGTTACCTGACTTATCTACACCGTCTATCTGGTCCATAAAGTTCTTGGGATCGAAATCACCTTCCAGCACCAGCTTTTCTTTTGTGAGCTGTAGAAATATTTCAAAACAAATGTTGTCAAGGTGAATATGAAGACTGGAATTTTGTATTTTTGTATAAAAAGCATAGCAGCTACAAATTTTGGTAAAGTAAAAAGTTTCATAAAAATTTGATAGTACAGGTGAATTAAACTGAAATGCAAGTATTTTAATCAAACTCATTAAAGAACTGATTCTACATGCAAAGTGTACATGATTTTCCATGAGCAAAAATTACCGTACAAGATGTTTTACAAACACTTTAACTTTTAACCATGATTTTTAATGTGAATAAATTATCTCTTCTCTTTCATAGCAAATGTTTCAGCTTAATAATTAAAATATAGTAAAAGAAAAGAAGAATGTATCATATAAGGAAAACAGCAAGTTATCTCCTGCAAGTATAGTTTAAAGGTAAAGTCTGTGTATAAAAATTGAATTCAAACCTTGTCTGGTGTTCCATTAGCATTATGGTTGGTTGCTCCATTGCTCACAGCACCAGTTTTGATTGGTCCTCCAAAGGAGTAAATAAAGTTCATCTTCCCCTCCTCACTCGGCTTCTTGGTTTTCTTCAGAGTTGGGGCAACAGCAGCTTTCTTGAGCTCAGCAATCAGATCTGTGCTGGGCGGTGTGGGACTACTTCTGGCGGAATCAGAATAGACGGAAGACGAGGGGCTGGATCTTGACATGGGCGATACATCTCTGTAGATCAAAATCATAGCATAGAGAAATAGCATTAGTGATTGAATATACAATATTGAGCTAGCTGTCAATTGTCAGTCACTCTATACTTAGGAATTTTTTTTTCTGTTTTTCTGTTTTTCCTTTGCTTTTTTGCAATAATTTTTTCGCAACTGCAAATAATGTAACATGTGAAAAATGTGCCTGATTCTATGTGCTATGAAAATAATACAAAATTGCAAAAAATTGAATTTGCAAAAAACCCAATAGATTTGCTTAATATTCATGATCTATTTATAACATGCAAATTCCAGTACTGGTAACTGAAATATGACAGTTTTGGTACTATAGAAATTATTTTCAGTAGTTTGTTATCTTTGCAAAACAATTCATGTATAAGCTAGCATATACACAACTTCCAACTCTGTTTCCCAATCAATTTCCAGAGAGCAAACTAGACCAAAAACCCCTGTTGAGGAAAGATGAGAAAATCTGGAATACCGATTCTGACCTGGATTCTGGTCTCCTACTGCTGACAGCCTCATGGACATGTCCATCACTCTGAGGTCCCCCTCCATTGACTTGGGAATTCCTGACCTTGTCATTTAGCTCGGTCAGTAACAGCGTCTTCCTGGTTCTGTATGTATGGGGAGATAACTGCTGCACCTCCTCCTTCTCTGCCTCACTCATCCTGGTTCTGTTATCGTAGGGGGACACTGGATTGACAGGGGCCACCGGTCTCTTGGTCAAGGGAGGCAACTCTCTCACCCCGCTGTACCTCTGCAGGAAGTCTGAGGTCCCAAAGGACTTGTTCCTAGTTACCTCTGTTCTTGTCTTGAAGACACTCCTGACAGGGATTTCTTCCTCAACTGCGAAGTTTGTGGAGTTATTCACAGGTTGATTTTGTGAAGATTTTCCCACACTCTGTGATGGTTTGGTTCTCTGCGGAGATGTGTTGACAATTTGTTCAGTTCTAATTGTATTATTGTCTGTCCAATTGAATGCTTTGGTTTGTCTTTGGTCACTCTTTTCACACTCCCCCGTTTCCTGTGAAAGTGTGCAAGTCCTCTCACAATCTGTTAAAATATGTCTAGGGATAAAATTTCATATATACTAGTACATGTATATACCAGTATCATATGGCATACAATGACTTATTTCTCTAATAAAGTACACCATTCTTTCTTACAACCTACATCACTTGAGTTTTTACAATGCCAAACATGACTAAAGAAAATCCATGTAAATCTCTTTATATAAAACAGTTGACTTTCAGAACTGCCAACCTTAGATTTCACCAAATCTTCCTGGAGATTTGAACATATCTGAATTATTTGGTGTGTACTGTAAGTGTAAAACCAACTAAACTGCTTCAAAGCCATTTTTTCTTCCAATACTAATCATGAAGAGACATTTGGAAAAAAAAATACATAAAGATGTCCCTATAGTGAAATAATGGTAATCCTATGGAACATGATGAAGAATACAATTGATGGAACGGAACATCTAGATAAACTGTAAAAACCACTCTGTAAAATACCTTTTAGAACATATCACATTTAAGTATGTCTTCCAGTATTTTGTCCAGTTCTCCACTAAACAAAATCCATAAAACCTATACAATTTAATCTAGTATATTATGTAGAAATTTTAATAGTTCCCCATTATAAGGATAACAGATATCTATTCTACAGAAGTTTAAGATCCAAGAAAAGAGTTAATGTCGGGTACTAATTAATTTATATAACAATTTACTTATTTTACTATCTAATGATTTGTCTATATAATGAAGCAAAGTCAATAAGTTGGTAATGCCACAAAACACCATAATGAGTTGATCAATTAGGCTGGACTAGGAATGGCTGGATATACCTGGTAGTTTACCTGGTGTAACAAAGCTTCTATCGTCGGAGGTTGACGTCTGTAAATGGCGGGTCCACGTCTGCTGTGTGTTGTCTTCTACTACATCATTACCTGCCTGCTACAAAATCAGAAATTTTCAAATATATACATATACACATCTACTGACTAAAATATAAAAAAATGTTTCTACATTTTTAAAACAAATGGCAAGAAAACTTCAAACCATATCATACTTACTTTTTCATTTGCATTTTACTCGCATACACATACTACCGTACTATATATGTATCTACATGTGTATACAATAATGCGCAATTACTACCACAAAAAGATGTGTACTATCTATTAATATAATCATTAGGTACGCATCAACAAGAAAAAAAGGTAATTCATGCAATAATTAAATCAGACACGAATGGGAGCAAGGATTTATTATGCAGAATTCTGAGTCAATAGTTCACTTATATTACTGAAATCTATATAATTACGTATGTGTCACCTTTGCTAGCCAAGTGTTTTATGTATATAGTAACCAATGGTTTCTTTATATATGTGTATATACTATGTAAGTAAAGAGCGTGTGCTACATTGTAACTTTGATCTTCAAAGACTGTTCCCACTTTTAATTATTCATGACTACCAGGGGGAATAATTAATAATAATGCCTTAATATATTTCAAATAAGCTATTAAAGATTCTCATTTTGATTCTCCATTGAAACTTTTATTCTTATTTCAGTTATCTTCATCGCATAACTGAGGTATAAAATGTGACTATAAGCAATACTTCGTATTTTATCCTTTTAAAATCTAGTATATAAAAATACTGACAGATTTATTAATTTAAAATGTCTGACTGTATTATTTCTATGGTTGTCTTCCACAAAAAATAATATTTCTTATTATGCATCATAATGCTTTAAAAAACAAGCATTCATTCTGACTTTATTCAAACTGTGTGATCAGGAGATAGCTATAACATGACAATATAATCTCCTGCTCAGTACCGTTACTTATAAACTCAGTATGAGACTTCATTTTCAACCAATATTTTCTACAAGGTATTTTCCATAGAAAACTATAGACACCTGATTAGATAAAATATATGCTTTAATTCTCACACATCACAATGTATATTGCACAATGAATTAAATTAAATATCGAAACCTATAAATATAAAGCATCAGTAGAATAAACACCAAAAATTAAAGTAAAACTGAGGTACATGTAAGTGTTTAGAACAACATACACTTAAGAGCTGAACATAACTGAAACATAGATATGACTAATAATATCAAAACTGTTATAAACCTACCTTATGACCTAGTATGTACATGCTGATATTTTAGTGATCATTTATTTGACATTGAAGCAAAAAGAGTTAAAACTTATAAATATTGGTTAATAAAATTAATCATCTTTTTGTCAGTAAATATTAGTATTTTTATGTTGTTTTTTTTTTTTCATTAGTTTTAAAATCTGATTATAAATTATAACACGGTGCAAACCCCACTAATCTTACATACATGTAAAATACACATCACAAGAAGCCCCAAGACCAAATAATGCTCACTTGTATATATGGAGGTGTAAACTAGCTCTCTGAAATTTCAAATTATTTATCTTTCACATAATGAGTTTAGTTCTTGACATAATCTTAATATCAAATTGTACTGTAACCTGCATGTGTACCGTTTTATTATATGAGTACCCTAAACGCCGCAATGATTGGTTATTGAGTGACCTTTACCCGCCTTACTTGGACAGGTACTTGATAATTAGATGGAGAGTACAACACGCATGTTGACACTTTTAAGTTTGATTTTTGCTTCAAAACGACAACCCTTTCATTGGCCAGAAAGCTTCCAGTATGACTTTTTGATCAACTGAGCAGAGAGAACAAATGCCTTAAATTACTGACCCTGCTTCCTCTTGCAAGATTCACATGGATACATCGGAGAATCTTTTTTCGTAATAAGATATGTAATTTCTTTCAGTTTTAAAGATGCAATAATCTTTTTTGGCAATATTTTTTGTCATCCCAGAATATCAAAATGCATACCGTTACATATAACTATGCTTATTGAAGCTTAATTTGTTGTGTTAACTTGCTTCCAAACACATATGTTAGTTAGTAAGTTATTTGAAAAGATCTTATACATTAAGAAATCTTTTGCTAAATTAGCCAAAGCACATCAAATCAAATGACAAATCAAAATTATCAAATTCTACATATAACATCCAGACCTTCCTTTGATAATATTTGAAAGGTCACTATGTACTATGTTAAATATGGTACTTCAATTAGATAATGATTGTAAAGGTTTATTTTATAGTAGTTTAAAAGAGATAAGGATATAATATATACATTGTATGTATTTATTAGTATATATTTTTTTTACGCATTAAATTAAAGAGAAGGTATACCTACAAGTGTTTTCAATTTCAGAAATCTGCATTTTGTATAATGATAATATTCATTAATAAAGTTACTAGTGTTTCAATTAGTAGATATTAATAAAAAAAAAAATCATGCAATGAGCAATAAAAATCACGATACAAAAAAAATCTAGAAAAATTATAAACAAACTGAATGCACAAATATTTTATCAATTTAAGCTTCTTTTCAGTCAGTACAATATCAATAGGAGAGCTTTAATATAAACATTTTGCTTCACATTCACTGATCTAGTATTTTCAACATAACAGGAATATAAATGTTTAACTGCAGCGGAATTTAGAAAAGATTCCACAGGGCTCCATGCATAGATTTGATTGGCTATGATTGTTCTGGTGTTACCTTAGTAAAACCTTATAGGCTCCTTCATCTGTCAATAACAAAATGGATAAACACTATATAGAAAACAGCAACACAACCGGCCATGCCTAATTTTCCAGACATGCAAAACACACAAATTGGGACATGGGTTTATTGCATAACATTGTGAACGCCATACTTCAAAAATCAAAATTAATGCTATATACAAGTTTACAACATTTTCATGTCAACTGGCAAGGAACATTAATGCACCGAAAGAGCTAGGCCTCAAGCTTTAACAAATCAAATCCAATATTAATAAATTTTTTTTTCCTTAAATGAAAGCTGACATATTCTGTGTTTGATTTTTAATGCAGTGTTTTGTAATTAATAAGGAAAGTTTGCAATACAGCATACTAAAAACAATAAGACTGGCACGCTTGTTGGTAAGAAAAACCCAAGCTATCCAGACCTTCAGTTGATATAAATGGAGGTTGACCGGAGCATATACATACAAACAAAATGGTAATGGAGGAAAATATCACAACAAGCTTTTAAACATGAATCTTTAAACAGGAATACAACCAAACATTTGGTCACTGAGATTGGTGTTTTACAGAAAACTACATCATCAGATTACACTAACTTCCCCCTAATCCTAGGGATCTCTGGAGCGGTCAACACCTCCTTCCCGATAATCCCAAGGATCTCTCCAATTGTTCATATACCTACTTCCCCATAATATCAAGACCTTAGAGTGGTTTGTACTTACTTTGGCTTTGATTTCTTTGGCACACTGATCATGAGAACATTTCTCGGCGAGCTCTGCAGCAGTGAGTCCCTGGTTGTCTGTGATGTCAGGACTACAGTGGTTCTCCAGAAGGACTCTCACAACCTGCAAAATAACACACACAGTCCACTTCACTCACCGTCAAGCTAATCACATTCCTTCAATCACTATTGTTCATAATTTCTAAAGATTAACTCCAGAATTTTCCATTTGTGACTTCAAAGAAGAAAATTAACATCTGATATTCCAAACTCACTCATTTGATTTCAAAATTCCATGATTTTTTAGCAAGAATTTTTTTTAAAAAACTAGCTTTATACTTCCATATTGAAGATATAACCATATATATACTCTGTTAAAATTCCTTGAAAAAGTTTTAATAAATCCGCTGAAAAAAACCTTGGAAACAAAGTTTTATTCAAACCTTGATAGATGATATCCACTACACGTACGATGAAGTCTTCATTGCAGACATAAAAACTGTATGTAATTCGATTAATGAAATCTATAAGATTAAAGCAAACCTTTCAAGCTGAATAATTCAGGGAAAAATCCATGCCAGGGACCCTTTTTTTACAACAACTCTCGTTATTTGAGTGGTAACAGATGTCAAAGATATTTTGGAGACCATCAATAATTACTCAGGTCTTGACAGTGACAAATATCCAAATTTCTAATAATTAGCAAACATCCTCCCTCTGTCCAGTCACCAAGAATGCGCAATCAACAATGGCATCATTATACAGCAATTAAAATCTATGGCAACGGGCAGTCTACTCTACAGGTAGATAATGACTATAAGTGTATACCTGAATGTAGATTGTAACATTTCATTGATTTTTAACTTCTGGATGCAAAATTGATGTCTAGAGAACAGACATACTACATGTATTGTATTTCTGAATCAACAAGAACAGCTGAAGACACTGAGTAGTGTTATTGAATAGCTTGGGAGGACTAACTGATTCATTTAGCAAATCTCTTATTTTGATCTTAACATATATAACATTATAGTCAGTTTCTATCAATACTTTAATATTGATGCAAATGCTGCCCAGGTGCTATAGATTCTTAGCACCATACATGGATATGGTTTAAAAGATTTCATTCAGAGAATGCCTTTTATCTATGATGTAGTGCTCAGTGAATGCTAAGAGAAAATTTCAACATATGAACAACTGATTAACACATGACTACATTGTGTGGAAGGAGTATTTTGCCTTTAGTCCTACATAAAATTAATATTTTAATATGTGATTTGAAAAAAACCCATCATGACCTGGCTGGGTAAAATTTGATCACTTTATTTATGTCACTTCACTTACACCAGTCAGTTACTACTACAAAATCTTTTGCATCCTTATAATACTAAACATGACATGAGTCTCATGATAACTCCTAAATCCAAATTTCAATATTCATGTATGTCAAGCAAAGGTTGTTTTTTTTTTAAAAAGATAATGAATTAAAAACACTAAACTTACTGTACTTGCTATGTCTGATGACCTCAAATTTAAAAGGGGAAGTCTAATTCCTGTAGGACAACTCAAGTATCAGACTTGTTGCCTGTCCAGCAAAAATGGTCTGGAGGTCATGGTTAGACATAATTTACTATTGACTACTCATTAATGTTTGAACTAGTTTGAACTTTGAACTAAAATCAATAGGGTCATCTATTTCTTGTGAGGTAAAGTGTACCTAGTTTGATGTCTGTCCAGCAGGATTCTAACAATGCCTAGAGACTGGCATACCCTAATTTTTTCTATGTGCCCTTAACTCTTGATCACTAATTTGATGCTCTACCAAAACTAATAGTAAACCGGCTGATTGATATACATGGCACTCTATGCAAGAAACATGTATATACATTCTTCCAATATCAATTTTCTTCACCCCAAAATCTCTCAATTTTAGTTCTCTGCCCCTAACAAGATTTTAAGGTGATGGTCAATTGCACTCAATATTACAGGGGTGTAAAAATTGAGGCCGAGAACCAAGCAACCCAGCATCAATTGTAAAGTGTTCTATCACTTAGCTACCTTGAACGATATTTACGGTTTATACAGCATACTACATATATGCATCACATTTATTAAGATTAAAAGTAAAGAAATAATCTGAATCAAAACTGTTTTCTAAAGTTGTCAATGCATAAAACATTTTAAGATACACAAGAACCTTGATATTTGTCTGATCACTACTCCCCACTTTACAAGAAAACTTAATGGTTAAAAAAGTTACAATCGTTTTTAGATATCACAGTTCAGATTAGTAATCTGTACTAAATTGTAACATTCAGGAAAATATAAAAATTTTACTAAAACCCACAGTTTTCATAAAAATCAGTCCACCCTTAAACTTCATGACTAATTTTTCCTACAGACATACTTACTGCAATGATACAAATTAAAGCAAGTGAAGAAATGTACTTTCAAAGAAAAACACAGGTGAAGAGAATGCAGCTTCATTGCAATAACATAGCAGGTAAGATAATGATTTCTACAACGGACTACACAATGTTTATTAAGGGCGTATTCCCTACTGTTCACCACTACCCACTCAAAAGATGAAAACCAGTTATTAAAACAGAAAAAAGATAAACGATGATGAAACCTTACCTAAACATACACAGGTATTCAAAGAAATCTGCCTTTCTTCCAATACCATGGAACAACCAATATTAATCATCAGAGATATTACCTGCTCTCTCTATCTCTACCTCTGCTTTCAACATAGACTAAGGTGTTGACACATATCCTCTGTCAGGAAGCAGGTGCTAGCTCATAGTGAGGTTGTTATCTCACACGACAATGAACCCAAAGTCACCATCAGGTTTTAAAACTTCGATAACTTCTATTTGGTGGTTCATGTATTGCATATATGTGGCATTATAGGCCTGCAGGCCAGAAGTCTGTTGACTGATAAATAAGGCAATATTCTAATTATTACCCCACACCTTTGGCTCGTCAAATCAGTACCTTGGCTAGCTATATATTGCGTATATGTGTATATGCATATATATTCCTTATTTTATAATTCATCAAATATAGATATCTTTACTGTGTGGTATTGGCTAATATTCACATTTATATTTAATTACTCATCAATGTTTCACACCTTACAGGTCATGAACTGGGGAATTGTGGCAAGTTTTGTAGGGGTGTGATCATGTACCGGTATAATTGTCTGGTTCCTCAGGTATAAGAAATCAATGATACAGATGGTTCCATTCAGAGTGAGGAACTATCTTTATCTTCAACATTACCTGTTACACGTTTTTCATTTCTACCATTTTTAAGATGCCTGGATACCACAGAAAACAAAGTCAGACAACATTTCCCTACAAATTTGCACTTTTCTACCCAAGAGTCTAACAACTGTAAGAGGTTGTTACAAACTTCTAAAGAATTTGAAAAACAACAAGCACAAACATCAAGAACTATTGAACAGTAATAGCTCTCAATACTTCACGGAACATGAAATTTATTAAAAAATGAATTATCTTATTCATACACTTTAAAATAAATCTTTGTTCTAGACAATACAGGTACCTTGAGTTGTCCTACTTCTGCTGCATTGTGGAGTGGGCTGCCTCCAAGGTTATCCAGTGTGACCTTGGCTCCTCCCTGTGTCAACAGCCATCTCACCACCTCAACATGGCCCAAGCTCGCTGCATAATGAAGAGGAGAAGCCCCGTCAAAGTCTCGCTCATTTACATTGCATTTCTGGTCCAATACCTAAGTAATGGAAAAAAATTTAGAGCACTAAACATTATACAGGTATTCATTTACATGTATGTTTGATTTACTTATACACTCAAAATATTTGTCTGTGGTATAAACTTAAGTCAGTGTCAATTAATGTACATGTATTGTTTAGTAATGAGTAATAAGAATGATTTTGTCTCAATGTGATGCAATGGTTGAAATTTACTTTTATTAGCCTTCATCTTTATGGGATGCTATCATATAAATATATGAAAATCATGTTGTAGTTACTGCTATTGATGGGTGTGAAAAGTAGCCCAACTCTCAGTCCACTATTTACATCATGATACATGTATATCGTTCATGTTTAGCTAAATTGTAAAGAAATTGTAATAAATAAATAGGAAAAGTGAGATTTTTGTATACAGTACTTAAGAATGGCAACAAAGGTTCAAGTAAATGAGCTTCACACATCAGGGATTTATTATCTCCATTTTTCCACTGAATCAAAGTCCTTAATGATTGATATTTTTTTACTATACACACTCTCCCCAAGGGAGAATAATTACTAAAAAATAATATCTTAAAGAATATACCAGGTACTGGTAATACATGTACTACAACTGAACATGTTTCAGTTTATTTCAAGTGGACAAATTTTACATTGAAACCCTCTATGAAATTTCTTATAAAAGCAGACATATTCTAACCATCTTTAACAATTGATGTGATCCATAACCTAGTGTAATTTGTGATAGCTTTATTGAAATTAATCTAGTAGCTTCAGAGTGTAAGTAAAAAGAAGAGTTTCTGACAAATATCCCAAAGAGAAAATTTCCCAAAAAATTTTAACCTGTGCCTAAGGTTCATGAATTTGAGAGCTAAATAATCTCACATGTCTTTTAAATTGAATTAAATATAGTCATCAATACTGCATATATGCAAAAAAATCTTTCAGTCGAAATGTACATGCAAGTACTTTTCAGGTGTGTCAGAGTGATATTAATATGTGAATGGTGAAGTCAAACTTTCTTAAGGTATTCTACCACTTACCAAAAATTTTACACATTCAAGATGGCCACTCTGGGCAGCTGCATGTAGACAAGACATGCCATCATATGAATTGATTTTAACAGTGCCTCCTTTTTGAACAAGTAGTTTCAAGACTTCTAACTGACCACTCTGGGCAGCAATGTATATTGGTGTTGCTCCATTCATCATCTGCATATTAACAGATCTACAAAACATTTACATTACCTTAATAAATAATGTAAACTTTTAAAAATATTTTCTATTAAAAAATTTGCTCTCATGAGTTTTTTAAAATAAACTTTCAGTGTATATGTTGACATTTAATTGGTAGTGTATCACTTTCTATAGAAATATTTTGGATGATTAATTGCCTCAATTTACATTCTTTACTATTTCTTTATCATTGATGACTCACAGACGAAGTAAAACACACCTTGGAGATTCTTTTAATAGAATTTGAACAGTATCCACACTACCCCCAGATGCAGCAAAGTGAAGTGGAAGAGCACCACTTGCTGCTTTTATCACTGTCAAATCCGTCTGAGTATTATCAAGAATCCATTCAACAACAGAAGCGTGTCCATATCTAGCTGCTAAATGTAGTATGGTTGCCCCTGTGCCATCCTGATCGTCTTCGGATAGAGGAGGTTTGGCCTGTTTAAGTAACCACTGTAAAGTGGACAATTTTCCTGAAGCTGCGGCATCATGAGCAGGAGTAGATCCAACTTCGGAACGTTTGTGAGGACTGAATTGTCTTGACTGGACAAGATACTCGATGACATCCACCCGACCCGCCCTAGATGCATAATGGCAACAATTCGCTCCTTTCTCGTCTACTACTTTGTCTGTAAGTTGTTCTGGCTTTAAACCCAAGAGAAAAGAAAGATTTCCATCAGTCGTTGCTGTGAATATTTGACTCGTCACCATTATCTATCACAAATAAAGTCCAAAATTTCTTTTTCATGAATTCACGGGCACTTGTCGTCTGCAACCGGAAGTATTTACATTTTTTGCTAATTTTATTTTTAAAACGAAAAAAGTACGTCATCCGATCCCGTCCCTTTCTCCGTTCGTCATGATACACGTCGACATCGTCATAAATGTTTGGAAGATAGTTTGGTGATAACATATATATATTTGGTTTGTAAACCGTTCATTTTTGTTTTATATAACAAAGGAAATAATTCCATTTCTCTCTCTTGAAAAAGAGTGGTGCTGGTGTAAGTAAAACATGAAGCAGACGACACGCAAGTTGTCAACGGCGGTAAAAATAAGACAAGTTTTATGTTACAATTTGGATGTCACATGCTGTACAACTAATGCGGTTTTTTTTTATTATGTTCATATTACCAAAAGAAACAATATTTCATCATATGTATGCATACAAACAACATTTGAATTCTACAATTTTATCACAAGTTCATAATGGATGTCTTGATTTTATTATAGAAATGGCAAATGCATTACATCTCATGGGGAATGCTTCAGAATTGGATAAATTGATTCAAAGTTTTGGTAAGTCCATTACGGAAAATAATTCTTTTTAGACTGTATTTGATCTCCTTTAGTAGATTAGCGTTAGGCCTAACTTTATATACAAATATAGGAAAAAAATATAGGAAAATACCCAAATTTAAAATGTAGAATTTGTAGATTGTTTCTTTAGCCTAAAATATAATAGTTTATAGATAAACAGATTATATTTGAAAGTTTTTTGTAGATCTGTTGGTTAATTTGTTGACCAACAAGACTCCTTAAAGGACTATGTGCGGTATGGTCAAATATCTGCCCCAGATTTCAACCAAATTTTTGAATAGTATCGTATAAAAATCAAATCTTCACAAATCATTGTATAGAGGATGCCTATAACTGTAATCTTAATTTTAGTCATCATTGCTTGTTCGCTGTTTATCTATGACGTCATCTAAATGACCTAATTCCCGCAAATTTGCAAACAAACGAAAATATTCTCATTTTTGCTCTATATTTTGCATTCGGAAGTATAGAGCGCAGGTCTGCTCAAGTGCGATTTTAACATATATTTTTCTTCAGATAGTTATACGCATTATACTAAAAAATGGTACTTGAGCAAGCCTGCGCTCGATGTTTCCCAGTCGAAAAACCATCGGAAAACACCCATATTTTGCTACAAAACAACAATTTATCAAAAAAATGCAATCTTCATGACGTCATTTCCACATTACGACGTCACTGTGGTGATAACCTTTTACACCTTCATTTCCAATATGATTTTAACTATCTTTCACCTTATTTTTAAAGCTCTTTTTAAAACTTTGATTTTGGGGGCCAAAAATGCATAAAACCGCACATAGTCCTTTACAGTATGGCTGCTTATGAACTTGGTACCCTTTGGATCAAATGTATTTATTGAACCTTAATATCTATGTTTTGTTTACAGAATTTGAAAACCAGCAGTATGTGAAACTCATTGAAGCAGAGAATCAGCAAATTGCTGGTATGATAGTGATCTTATAAATAATAAAGATATTAGCTTCATTATATAAATATTTTATGCATAATCTTGATTAGGCTTCAATATTGTATATCAACATTTCTGATTACCAGCCTTGGAAAAAGAGTTAGTCAATAAAAAGGACACTATTGCCAGATTGCAGGAACAAATTTCAAATTTTGATGAAGAAACAAAACGAGCTCACAAACAATTCACCATCAACAGAGAGAATGTTGAAAAGTAACATTTGTTTATTAATATTTCATTGACAACATAGGCAGGTTCTGCAACCTAAATTCTGGCTTGCATTTTGAGTTTAATTAGATTTTGATGAAGTTATCTAGTTGCAAATTTATATTTTCTATATTTCCCTCTTATTTACTAATACATGTACATGTAAAGGGATAAATATCAATCTCTATTAAAAGAAATATTATAGTTATGATTGAAAAAAATTAGTCCAAAATATGCCAATTTTTTAAATTTATGTCAATCTTGCTTTAAAATGCAACATTTTAAACTGGAATTCTTCAGCTTAAAGAAGACAGCAGTAGTTCTGCAGGAGCATGAGGAGGCACTACAAAACAAGAATGATGCACAGATTGAATTGGGGGAGAGGGAAAAGTAATTACCTACTGTATACAGGGAAATATTCGCCCCTGTTGTATTTCTGCCCTTTTTAGCTCACCTGAGCCAAAGGCTCAAGTGAGCTTTTCTGATCACAATTTGTCCATTGTCTGTCGTTGTCGTCGTTGTTGTTAACTTTTCACATTTTCATCTTCTTCTCAAGAACCACTGGGCAGATTTCAACCAAATTTGGCACAAAGCACCACTAGGTAAAGGGGATTCAAGTTTGTTCAAATGAAGTGCCACGCCCTCTTTAAAGGGGAGATAATTGAGAATTATTGTTGGTATTTTTCAAAAATCTTCTTCTCAAAAACTATTCGGCCTGAAAAGCTTAAACTTGTGTGGAGGCATCATCAGGTAGTGTAGATTCAAGTTTGTTCAAATCATGGTCCCCAGAGGTAGGGAGGGGCCACAAGAGGGGGATCAAGTTTTACATAGGAATATATAGAGAAAATCTTTAAAAATCTTCTTTTCAAAAACTATTTGGCCAGAAAAGCTCAAATTTGATTGGAAGCATTCTCAGATAGAGTAGATTCAAGTTTATTCAAGTCATGGTCCCCGGGGGTAGGGTGGGGCCACACATGGGGGATCAAGTTTTACATAGGAATATATAGAGAAAATCTTTAAAAATCTTCTTCTCAAAAACTATTAGGCCAGAAAAGCTCAAATTAAAATGGAAGCATCCTCAGGAAGTGTAGATTCAAGTTTGTTCAAATCATGGTCCCTGGGGGTAGGGTTGGGCCACAATTGGGGGATCAAGTTTTACATAGGAATATATAGAGAAAATCTTTAAAAATCTTCTTCTCAAAAACTATTAGGCCAGAAAAGCTCAAATTTGATTGGAAGCATGCTCAGATAGAGTAGACTCAAGTTTATTCAAATCATGAGCCCCGGGGGTAGGGTGGGGCCACAAATGGGGGATCAAGTTTTACATAGGAATATATAGAGAAAATTTTTTAAAATCTTCTCAAAAACTATTAGGCCAGAAAATCTCAACTTAAAATGGAAGCATCCTCAGGTAGTGTAGATTCAAGTTTGTTCAAATCATGATCCCCAGGGGTAGGGTGGGCCACAATTGGGGGATCAAGTTTTACATAGGAATAAATAGAGAAAATCTTTAAAAATCTTCTTCTCAAAAACTATTAGGCCAGAAAAGCTCAAATTAAAATGGAAGCATCCTCAGGTAGTGTAGATTCAAGTTTGTTCAAATCATAGTTCCTGGGGGTAGGGTGGGGCCACAAGAGGGGGATCAAGTTTTACATAGGAATATATAGAGAAAATTTTTAAAAATCTTCTTCTCAAAAACTATTTGGCCAGAAAATCTCAACTTAGAATGGAAGCATCCTCAGGTAGTGTAGATTCAAGTTTGTTCAAATCATGATCCCCAGGGGTAGGGTGGGCCACAATTGGGGGATCAAGTTTTACATAGGAATATATAGAGAAAATCTTTAAAAATCTTCTTCTCAAAAACTATTTGGCCAGAAAAGCTCAAATTAAAATGGAAGCATCCTCAGGTAGTGTAGATTCAAGTTTGTTCAAATCATAGTTCCTGGGGGTAGGGTGGGGCCACAAGAGGGGGATCAATTTTTACATAGGAATATATAGAGAAATTTTTTAAAAATCTTCTTCTCAAAAACTATTAGGCCAGGAAAACTCAAATTTGAGTGGAAGCATTCTCAGATAGTATAGATTCAAGTTTGTTCAAATCATGGTCCCTGGGGATAGGGTGGGGCCACAATTGGGGGATCAAGTTTTACATAGGAATATATAGAGAAAATTTTTAAAAATCTTCTTCTCAAAAACTATTAGGCCCGGAAAGCTCAAATTTGAATGGAAGCATCCTCAGATAGTGTAGATTCAAGTTTGTTCAAATCATGGTTCCCGGGGATAGGGTGGGGCCACAATTGGGGGATCAAGTTTTACATAGGAATATATAGAGAAAATCTTTAAAAATCTTCTTCTCAAAAACTATTAGGCCCGGAAAGCTCAAATTTGAATGGAAGCATCCTCAGATAGTGTAGATTCAAGTTTGTTCAAATCATGGTCCCCGGGGATAGGGTGGGGCCACAATTGGGGGATCAAGTTTTACATAGGAATATATAGAGAAAATCTTTAAAAATATTCAGGGAAAGTTTTCGGTCCAAAACTCAGTACTTAGTGTGAAAGCACAGGTTATGCAGATTTATGTTTGATGAAACCATGATTCCCTAGAGAAAAGTGGGGCCACGAAATGGGAGGGGGGGGGGGGGGGTATATAGGAATAGAGAAAAATCTTCTTACAGTTACAACAACAAAAGGGGCTTGGTATTTACCAAAAAATAAGAGGTGGATAAAATTGGCAGATTTTCAATTTTTTTTAGCAAGATCTTCTGTACTCAGTTGTCAGGATATTTTGATACTGTAATGCTAATTTGATCAGAATTAAGGCAATTGTTGCTCAGGTGAGCCCCTGGGCCTCTTGTTGCTCTCATTGTCAGTGGGGGGATTTAAGACTTGGCTAATTCAAAGCAATTGTTAAATAACTGTGTTAATTAGAAAGACTGTTTATACATGTATATTTGTCTGGGCAATTTTAAGATGGGGTGATTGTAGTAGGGCAAAAATAACACTGGATGAAAATAACCCTATATACAGTAGTTTGAATCATTTAAGGATTTTATATAATAAGGCAGTGATTTCCATTAGCCAGTGAATGAATGACTGACAACAAAGTAGACAGACCTGAGGCGTGTTCAACAGAGCACAGAGTGCTCGCAAGCGCTCACCAAAATTACCTAAACCTGCAACACAAATTTTGGCGAGCGATCGTGCTGGACACACCTCAGGCATAGTCTAGTATCATATTGCTGTTTGACACAAACCACTGGTACACAAAGTTCATAGTTTTGTTGAAATGGCTGTTTAATATTTTTCGGTACAATTTGTATACTATATTTTCCATACAATTTGTATACTAGTTGGCCTAATGGTATGATGTGATCACAAAATGTTATTTCAAAATATTTCTACCAGTAAAGAGAGATCACAAATACTAGAGCATTACAAGAGCATCTGGAGAGATTATGAAACAAAGTACAAGTCCTTTCCACTGGCTCAGACTCTACTATCCCTGCAAGCAGAGAACAAACAGTTGGAGGAGAAATTGAAAGAAGAGGAAGAAGAGTGTGGGAAACTTAAAGAAAAACTAGCCAATTTTAGTGGTAAATGATTGAACACTATTATAGTATTCCATCCTGTCTTTCCTTTGCTTTGCCATTTGAACTCGGTGGAACCATTGGTCTTGTCTAATGCAAAGATTAGAACAACAGTCATTGTCAAATGATAAAATTATATATTTTTTTTTTATAGAGTCAAGTTGTAATGAATTGAGAAACTTCAACACATTTGCAGTTATGGTGTATCCTTGGTCAATGAAACTGTACCAGGACATGGTGGTACAGTGGCAACACATTGTACATGTGTTTCATTATAGGTACTTAGATTACACAAAAAGCAACATATTACTAATTTAGTTTCAAAACTTTATATTTATACTTAACAACTAAAAGAGCTGGTAAGAAACTTGAGACTTGCAGTGTACTAAAAGAATGTTGGGAAATCACCTCTGACATATCCAAAAAAGAAGAGGATCTGCAGAAGATGCAAATGGTAATTAATTGTCATGACACCTACATGTAAACATAATACAAAATATACAGAAGAAGTCAATAAAGTATTTTCATAATTGGTCAGTGTATTGTATGAGTGATTATTTTGGTAATTTTTGGTCTCTCATAGACTTCAAAGAAATCTGACCCAAAGACTGTCTCTGAAGTCACAACAAAGAGTACCCAACAGCAAGATGTTTCCAACAGTAATCAGCAAGACAAACCAGAATCAAGTGATGACTCCATGCTCATAAGGTGTGTTTGCAAAACATCTTGCTTCACTTTGCTAATAAATGAAACACCCAAAAAGTAAATTGATTTGACATTAAAACTCTGTGTAAGGTACTGTAGTTATTCTTGGTATTTAATCTAAAACATTTGAGTACCGATAGCAAAATTACCTTTGTTTTCAAACCATATATACAGGCTATATATATGACAACCTTTTAAGAAGGTTCTATAGAGTAGAATGATATGTGAATGCAACAATACTATACACATTTTAAAGCTTTTAATATTGTACCTATGTTTAAAAACCTCTACCTAGCTTGAGCTATTTAATTGTTTTGCAGTGTTATTAGGCAGAGAGAAGATGCTGAGCCAGATGTCCAAATGCAAGAGACAGACAGTTCCAAGTCTGTTCAAGACACTTCATCTCATCATTCTAGAGCTCCTCCATTCTCCATTGCACCTACTATCACTCAGAGCCAATCAAGCAAGGGGGAGTCCATGATTTGCAGCAGTGCTGGAGAACAGCCTGGCAGAATTCAGAAGGGTGTGATTAAGAAAGATCAAAGTAAAGCCCAGCTCAAGCAGGTACCAAAAGTCAATGAACAAGGTGACCATGAAAAGGCAGCCTCCAGTGGGTCATTACAAAGGCAAATGTTGATAAATACTGTCCAGGCAGTGTCAAACCTAAACAGAAGACCCTCACAAATGATGCCTAAATCATATACAAGTATACCTTCCATAGAAGAGATGAGAGCTAAAGTGGCATCTCCAGTTCAGAAACCACCTCCAAAACTTCCTACTGAGAGCAGGTAAATTATGAAATAATGCCTTGAAATCTGGTTCAAATAACGGCAGTTGTATAAAGAATGTAAATATGATTATATTATCTTAACACTCCCACTCAAAAAGAATAATGATATCCATTTATTTCAGTTTGAAGACACACCAGATTCAGATTCCATCCATTTCAAAGTTATCAATCAATCCAACAACTAAGATATCACAAAATAGTGTGAGTTCAGTCACCAACCAGACCTCTGATCACCCCAGAAGAGTGTTTGGAAGAACTTCTACAGCTGAACTATTACAAGCTTCCATTGGTAATCAGTTAAGGAAGGGTACAACAGCTGCTGGATCAAACAACCACCAAGGCCCAGTCACTCATATGACTCAAGAGACAACACAAGAGGGTACTGGCACTGACAGGCAACAAGGTCTGGGGTCAGACAAAGGTAATATTTTTGCATTTTTTTTATCAAAAGAGTAGTTTGCATGGCTGTTATGAGTACATGTATTAAAGAATGTTTTTGTGCTTTTCAGAGCTAAGAAATCCATTCCCACAAACAACTCAGAACTCCAAATCCAGGATGATGACTGAAGGCAGTCAGAGTCAGGAAATAGAAATGCAGGAAATTGAACCACCCCAACCACTGAACACACCCAAGACACCAAAAGCTGCAACAATTACAATGGAAGTTAGCAGTGACAGTTCAACACCAGGTTTGTAATTTTACCTTATTGAATGTACATTTCATATCACCTTGCACTCCCATATACTGTTGCAAAAGTTTGATTCAAGACGTTCTGTTCCTATCACATAGACTCTTTGCAAGGATCTGTAGCAAGCAGTGGTGGGTTGAGTCCATTTGATCTGGCCAAGCACTCGGAAAGAATCCAGTTGTTTCACAAGTCACCAGGCCTTCCACCTGGTCTCTATACTTCAAAGCCAAACTTTGCATCACAATCAGTGGTAAGACAATATTTCAGTTAGTTTATGCCATGAATCCTTACAATATTACATGTACCCTATGTCTTCCTTTTTTTTTTAAAATGTAAATTAGATTGTTTATAATACTGTAGAAGCATTTGAATTACTTTCAAATTATCATTGCCAATGAAATATGAAATACAGGAACAATTTTTATCAGTTTGTGTATTATATGTACCGGTACAAGAGAATCCACAAAATAACATCCTCTGGATAAAATTAAAAAGTTGACAATCCCCAAATTTTTTAAACCCTGTTCTCTAAATATTGTGGCCCATTTGATATTTATCAATGAAAACCTGCATGTATAAATTTATTTCTTTAACAATATAACTCAAAATGCTTGTATGATTGCTTTGCATTGCAGACAACTACAGCATCCCCTAATCCAACAATAACCAGTTTAGGAACCCAGTCATTCATGAACATGCAGGAAGCAGATGCAAGTTCATTTAGGATGAATGATTTTAACATGTATGGTGGAGAGACAAATCAGTCAACTGGTAATCAGGATAAGTTTTGGTCTGTTAGAATACTGAGTTAATTTGGACATTGAATTTCACTGCCCCCCCCCCCCCCCCCCAAAAAAAAATAAAATAAAATAAAAATCAAACAAGATATACATGTATTACAATCTCTCTAATCTAACACAGTAGCTAGCATATGATTAATAATTGTACTAGTGTTTATAAATTCGTTTTGTAGGTTCAGAGGGATTTGGGGAGTTTAATCTAAATGAGACAGGATTTGGTTTTAACACAAATACTAAGGATTCAGGTGGAACAGGTATTTTCAACTTTGAAGAGCCCTTAGGAAAATCTGCAGCTTTGAGTGGGTTCAACTTTGGAAATTCTTTCCAATTTGGAAGCAATTCTACCTCAGACAATAAATGTGAAAATTTCTTGTCAGTGTTTGAAAATGATAAAGGTGCAACTCAAATGGAGTCCCAAGAAAGCAGTTTTACATTTTCTTTTGGTGGGTTCCAGTAGCATTCTATTCTTGTTGTCAACTTAACATTTAAATATCTGTTTTTTGTTGTTTAAAAAATTGTTCTGTTGTCTGTTTAATAAATGTTAACAAATTTTATCTCTTTTAATCTTACACAAAAACCATCCACAAATTTGGAAATTTTTATGGTTGGATTAGTGTAGCAAAAAATTGAAATTTTGAAGTCACATAGAAGGAATCATATTAATTATTATTATTGAATAAAATATATTTAAGAGAATCCAGGTTATTATAGCGCTTTGAATTTACCAGTAAAGGTGATGAAACTCCCTAAGAATTATTGAATATAACATTGTATTTCATCTAGATAAATTTATCAAGATTACCGGTATTTACCATTGATATTTGGATTAATGTCATTATATTTCTGATTCTAAAATTGACTTTGATCCAGATCATTATGCAGCAACTTACAAGAGGCCCACTGGCCTTAACAGTATACCATAACCTTACCTCGGTATACATGTCTTACCAACTCATACCCCATGACCCTTGGGGCCAGACAGAAATCCTTCAACAAAGGCATTTAAAATGAAAAAAAATTGGAAGACTGACTTATTTTCTCTCTTTTGCAATCAAACTTCATTCAATGTCAGCATATTTAAAGAAAAGAATTCTGCCCTTGTTCAACCATTGTCAGTAGAAGTTACGGTAAAAAGATTTTTTAAGCATTATATATGCAATTATACTCTCTGAACATTTTGGCCCCACCCTGCAATCAGAACCCCTAACTTGGGGGTCGTGAAATTTACACTTTAGGTAGAGGGTTTTATGCAAGCACTTTCTACAGTAGGAGTAAAAACTCAAAACAAGCTTAATGAAGTTTATTTTATTTCATAACAATTAATAAGATGACATAGATACCTGGTAAATGCTTAAAATTTCAATGAGCAAAATCCATGCTTTTAAATATTGCATATTGCGTGGATTTGTGCGAATCAATAAAAAAATTACAGGTAAAATACAGGTAAAATACAGTCTTGTGCAAAATAAATGGTACAATTATAGCATCACTATATCAAGTACACAACAATACACATGCACTGAAATGAATGATATAGGATTCACCTTAACAATTTATTATAAATTTTGTATTTATCAAGAACATAAGTCATTAATGGGAGACATCAGCAGATTTTCCCTAAAATGGGATAAATCTAACTAAATACTTGTATATGTTAATGTACTGTCACCACACAATTTCTCCCTGATGTCAATAAAATGAGACAAGTGTAGCAAAAATCTACTATTTTGTCAAGTACAGAGACCACCAGCCTTGAGTTTCAATTCAAATGGTACAATTACATAAAAATAAATTCTCTGTTGATTTAAAGTTTTCAAGAAGAAAAATCTGTGAAAGAATGAAAGTTTGCTATCTCCAACATAACTACATGAAGCCCCCACTTGAAAATGTTCCTAGAATTGCAGATGAAATATTGTATAACATAGACCTTACATGGATCACATAAAATAACCAAACTTTTATTATCTCCTCTGAAAAAAAGTACATTTAAAGAATGTTTTTTGTGATACATCATAAGCAATATGCTTAAACCAATACCAAAAATATTTGGTTGTAAAAAAAATGCAATTGAACACAATAATGTAACAAGGTAATAAACTGGATCAATGTCTCGTCAGGAAAACATGATTTGTAACATGGTCCCTCAGATTAAAACAGTGTATATGTGCCCAAGTACAATCACCCTTAAGTGTTACTATATATGCTGAAGTTTATTGTGTGTTTGTTATACAATACATGTACATGTACTTTATAATAATAAAGTGGATAGTGCATTTGTATCTTAAGTGCCCCCCCCCCCCCCTGAATTTTACACTTGCCAATAATATTCTGAATGGACCCATACTTTTACTATAAATACTGTATACAACACAGGTACTCCTGAAAAACAGAGACTGCAATAAAAATGTATCTCAATAAATTTCATTTTATAAAATGCATGTTTTAAAAAATAAATTAATTACTTGACTCATTTACAATATGCAGATGATTTGAACACAATGTTCAGATTTAGTAAGCATCCATTGCCTGGAGCAAAGCTCTTGGTTTTGTTTTTTATACATGACACTATCAAACACTAATCCTAGATATCATTCCTACAGTAACACTTTTATGGGTATATATGGTTAAAAAAAATTCTCCTATAGGGAGACCTGCTAGCTACTGCTATCACTGTTCCCAGTTAAACTGTTGGTACTTGGAGAGTCTATAAGAGTAGGCATTGGTTTCTGAGGTTTTCGAACATTCCAGTGCAAGCATTCTGCCAGTGACTCGAACCAATCATCCATCTGATCCTTGGCACAGACAGATGGAACAGGGTACTGAGCTGTGGTTATTCGAACACTGAAAAACAAATATACAGTATTCTATGAGCTTTTTCTTTCTTCTTTTTTTTGAGGCACCATGTGTCAAAAGTACAAAGCAAATTTAAGAATGATTGATTATTTAGAAAACATTTACCTGTCTCCTTCAAAGATTTCCTGTCTATTTCTCCCATCAAGTGACACCCAAGCAGAATTCCTTGCCTCAGGAGAAACCATAATCTGAAAAGGAATTCACAACCTCCTTTAAAAATATACCCTGGTAAAAAGAAATATACATAGATGCTAATCATATACATTTCTATCCTAAGCAAGGATTTTCTAAGAATAAAACAATTTACTACAAACATCAAAACCTCACTCCATACTTTACCTTGATTTCCACTCCTGCTGGCACAACCACTGGTCGGAATGAGAGAGAGTGGGGACAGATTGGGGTGATGACAATAGCCGGGACGTTAGGGTGGACCATGGAGGCCCCAGCTGCCACTGCGTAGGCTGTGCTTCCTGTCGGGGTAGAGATGATGAGACCTGAAAAGAGAAGCCAGCACCTATAAGAGAATCTGTTGTCATTACGATACAACTACTTGCTGGTAAGAATGACAATTATTCATTTGTGATGTTGTGACCTCTGTTGAATTTTGCCTCCTATAGTAAGCAGTAATTGTATGCATTTCAATGATATTTATGTAACCCAGGCAGTTGGGTTACATTTATTCTGATTTCTTTTAGAAAATATTACAAGAGCATTTTTTCTTATTCTTAATAAATATGTGTATATCGGGATGAAAAAATCTAAACCTTTCATATCATTTAAATTAATTCAACTCAATTTGTGTAGAGACTCTATTTTTAATGTTTTTAATGACATTCATACAGCCTGAACTCACCATCCCCTTGTACTGTAGTGACAAGCTTGCCCTCCACATATAGGTCAATATTACACAGGTAAGGTGACTGTCCTCGGTCCACAACCACCTCATTGAACACCTGACAACAGGACAAGGTACAACAGTTTAAACCTAAAGTTTCTCAGTTCATGCAGCATATCACTGACACACGCATACAGTTTGAGGTTGAACTTACAAGCATGTGGGTTTTGGACTGAACGGTACTGTGAGATCTCTGAATTTGCTTTACATGTGGTATTTTGGACATTTGTGAATCCTTCCTGCATATCACACACTTTAGTCTGTATCTTAAAAGTAATCCAGCATTACCTGCAATGATAAATCCAACGTACTGCATCAAGTCCAGCTATCGCTATACAAATGCATTCTTTATCCTACTTTTTTATGATTATTAATTCACATATTTACTGATGATTAATTTGCAACAGTATGAAAAAATTTTGTAGATTTTAAGTATGCATACCTTCAAGAACTTGGGTTACTTGTCCTTTGAAATCCTGGAAGCTGAATGGTGTCAGAAATCCCAAAGATCCCATGTTGAAAGCCATAACTGGAGGCATGCTGGCCTGTTAAATTAAGGATAACAAATTTCACAGACAAACATTATGGAAATTGTATGCTGATACATGTACCTGGTATTTCAATTCTAATGGATAAATACATGTACGTGAATAGATTGAATTTGAACATGCATTCATCATTATGGGTTATGGATGTTCGTTTGTTGTTGGGGATGACAATTGCTGAAAATTTCGAAACCTGTTATCAATTTTTTTCAATCAATAAACTGCAAAATCATTAGAATAAAAACTGTGTATGTACATTTTGTAAGGAAAGATATATGTGTACTTCTTAAGAGGGGTTTGTTTCATTCAATTACCAAACTCCCTCTCTCAGTCAAGTGTACCCAGTACCGGGTACATTAGATAGAATGTTCTATCGTTAAAATGACAGATGTCCTACGGACCTGGTTTAATCAAGTCTCAAAATAAGAAAACGTCCATTACATTATTTCAAAGAACAAGGCTGTCAATATACCATTCTTCTTATCAATCTCCCTCTCTTTTCAAATAGTTCCATGTGCGAGATGTTGACAGTGGCATTTTCTTTATATAGGTAAAATTAAGCTAGTGTGGGCCAAGTAAATTAATATCAGCACAATCACTGTTAGATAGGTTTTTTTGATTTCATGCATGATTGAGACAGAATCAAGGAGTTTCACAGAGGTATTAAAGAAATACCAGATGATAATGGTTGTACTTGCATTAAGATATTATTACATTGGATCAGTGATTCTTTGTTCAAATGAAATTAATGTCTTTCGATTCTTACCTGATATTAACATATACCGGTAGTACAAAATCAATTAAAAAAAAAAAAAATCAGATTAACTGTTTTTAATTTTTCGAATTGGTTTACAATTTGATACCCAGTTATCATTTAATTAGTTAATGAATTGCCAATCCTAATCATCATTAAGATATTGAAATACACAGTATAAATGCCTTTTCCTCACCTGGAATAGAGATGATGCATACAGTAGTGTACCATCTCCTCCCAAACAAATCACAAAGTCTATTTTGTTGGTCAACTCATCCTTCTCTACAGATCAAGATAAATCTGCCTGAATTCACAAAATCTCAACAGAATTCTACATCCTACAAGTATTTCATTGTTACACAGAGTTTTAGCTGTGGACATTACTTACCTTCTTCAAATGTTTTGATTTGCTTTTGGAGTCCCCGGCACACTGGGTTTTCTGAGCACATTGCATCATCAAACACAGCCTTTTCCACATATACAGCCATGTTTTTCTCCTTTTAAAAACAAAATCAACAGTGCACTTTATTTAATTAAAGCTATCCCAATATGACTAAAAAACTGAGCAGGGTACATTTCAGAAGGGACAAAAGAACTTAAAATAAAAAAGAATGTCCTATTACAAAACCATTTTAATTGTAAAAAATACTGGGATCATGTCAATGGATTTTATTTTCATTTGTCTAAGGTAACTTCATCTTTTCATAATGGTAGTTTACAAAGATGTTAATTAATGCATGTAAAAGTTTTGCAAATTTATCCATTAACAATACAGAAGTTTCTAAGTTCATGTGTAGACAAAACTTGTCAACAGACAGACAGACAGAAGTAGAAACACTGTGTGATTCTGAAATGCTCCCATCTCAACACTTCATTTGCAGGGGTATAATTAAGGTCTTTATGTGACAAAAGGCTAAACCATTTATGTCAGTGAACTTTCAATTTAATAGGGGTACATGTATAATAGAAACCACTCAACCAGAATGTTTTTCTAACACCTTTATTCCTTTTTACCTGAATAAGCCACTTGACAAGTTGTGTGAATGCAGACAGTGCATTCTCGTCATGCATCTTCTTGATGACGAGCACGGTCAGCGGGGGCTTGTGCCAGTTCAGCTTCTGACTCCCAGGGTCTGGAATGGTCCTGAAGCAAACAATATAATCAAGCATTGAAACTTGCAATAATTGTAGCATAACTTGCAATGACTGTAGCATAACTTTGTATAAATAAATAAAACTGATCTTTGTAAATATTAGGTACCCAGTATCTATTTTTAATTCTGATGTCATCAAATGCAGGATAATCACATTTAGATTGACGAGTACAACTCTATATACATGAATCTATATTTAAATGCCCTGATTAATTCTAACTGCTACTTGAGACTAGCAATGATGGCTCCTTGACAAATACTTCATATATTCCCATCATATTAACATTAGTACACCATGCAAATGTCTCGATAAAAATGGCTCATGTTTGGAAATTTTAGCTACCGGGGTATGTAGAAACTAACAAACTGCATTTTCATGGTACCGAGTTTCAAATATACCACACAGAAACTCTTCTACCGGTATGTTCTCTAATGATTTAAACAATGAAAAATTTGACAATACGCTGCTTACATTTGTAATAGTTATGAAGTACCTCACCCTTTCATGATATCCCACAAATCCCTATTCTAACGAGGGCTTCTTCGAAATGATACAGCTGAACCTTTCTGTGACATATTTTTTAAGCTTCAGAAAACTTTATGCAACAAGCATGCGTGGGTTTTTTTCTCCAACACATCAAAACTAGGGTGACATCAAAAGTTAACTTTGCATGATACATTTTCTTTCTAATCAGAAATATAAAAGCGAAAGGGTTTTTTAATTTCAACCAAGTACACTAAACACCTACGACTTCCAATACATATATTAAATTACGGTTACCTATAGTGTCGATATTCAGGTCATGCAACAAATAAAAGAATGTTATTTGAAAGATTTGAAGAAAAAAATGAAAATGCTAATCATTTCTAAGACGGGCATGGTCACGATTTTTGACAAAATTTTATTTTCCCATATTTAACGATTACGATGCTTCAGTAAGGCATTTCTAATGGTCGCTAAAATTTAAATGTCGGTCATATAGTTAAAAATGAGACATACAAAGCTCACAATTTTTTGTTTTGTAAACAAAACTCTGATCATTTCTTTGTTTACATTTTGAGGTTGAAAAAAAAAAATCCAGGTTTTGACCTGAAATGTATGTGAAAAATGCATAAAAATATTTATTATGTTAAAAACAAATCGATAGAATATTGTGTCACAAAAATTGGGGAAATGTGTAAAAAAAAATTATTTGAGTCATTTTTTGTGATTTAATTCTTATAGCAAACAACACTAGATACAATTTCTGCTTATTGGATAAATTTTGTGATGTAACAGTTAATGTGAAAAAAGAAAAAATTAGATCATCACTAAAATTACCGGATTTTCAGTGTTTGTTGTTCTATCATATTGACGTTTGGAGTCTCATCAAGATGTTTACCTGATTGGCAGTGCTGTATTTGTGATAGCACTGCATGTCTTCTCTACTATCATCCTCGCCTTGTGACCTGTCATCAATTTCTCAGGGAGCAGTTGAGTACATTTCCCTGGGTATAGGCTGATCTTTTTACGGAACATTTTCCCCATGCATTTTCATAACTACATATAGGAACTATATAGAACCTCCATGGTTATTATCCCTTTCATGGTAATATTGCAAAATTTCTTCAATTGACACGTAGCACAGAAGCTTCATGCCAAGGTACAGTGTATATAACTTTTCCAATCCAATTTAAAGAGATTACAAGTAAATGAAAAAGCAAGGTGCTCGTTGATGACTTTTAAATGCTTGACCAGTTCACATTAATTCTCCTGAGAAAACTATCATCTGGTATCTATACAGTACGAATCAACAGTCAAAATTGACTACCTAAATGGTCAATTCATTAAATCTTTATTTACATAATTGGTTGTTACTTATGTATGAAACAATAAATATCCCCCATAATTTGTCTGAACACAATTAGCAGGTAAATGTTCCCAATTTCATTATTGAATTTCTGAGCAAACAGAATAAAAATCAAGAGTCTAAATCCAAAAACCAATAGATTTGCCCGAGAGCATTACATCCATTCTATGAACATAAAACCAATCAAAAATAGTTCAATAACAATTTAAGTCACTGTACCCCTCTTGAACTGAAAATCAAAATTATCAAACCTCAAATGAAAATCTTCAGATCCATACACTGAATCATGATTTCCTGGTTTATACAATAGAGATCAAAGGAGAGGAAAATCTCCAGAGAGCTCATGACACAGTAAGCCCCTGTCTCCATTGTTTCCTTTACAAGACACTACTTAATATCTTCGTTTTAGGAAAAAACTAGTGAAAATGTTGTTTCCGATGTCAGAAATAGAAAATTTGAGCGCAACTTGTTGTCATCGCCACCTGTACTCTCCTGTGTCCATGTTCAACACTAACCTATTACAAGTTTCTTTCAATCAATGTTCGACATTTACCATGTGAGGTACAAGAAAATAATTTTCACAGAAGAAATGCGCACTGGTATACATTTCTTGGAATCAATGAATTCAATAGATGGTGTTTGGTTTAAATTTTTTTTTTGGTTTTATCAGAAAATTGTTATGAAAATTAGATCTTTCAAAAACACATACCTGTAAAATTAAGTATTTTTCACCTGTCCAGATTAAGTAACTCAAAGAAAAACTGCCCGATCAAAGCTTTTCAGCTGTAAATAAGCCTTCATGCCAAAATGATTTCAAACCTTACTAGATCTTGTCTTTTACTTCAATGTTGAATGAATAAAAGTCTTATCACTGAATACAAAATATTGTTTCTACAAACTAAGTTTTATGATGGGAACTTTTTTATTTTCATTTCGTTTTTGTACTTTCCATTTTATGTTCTAGACTAGTGTAAATATACTCAATGTATGAATAAATAACAATGCCTGTTCTTATTCAGCTGACAAGCTCTTTATCACGAACCATATCATGAACTTTATCATCAACGTTATCATTTATTCACGTCATACATCTCAAGTTTCATTTGATCAAGTGATTAAAATTTATGTACATGTATTTAAGATTTCTTGACCGATGTTAGGACTACAGGGTATCACCCTCACTTTTATGGATCTTACATCTTAAGATATATGTTTTCATTAATTAAATAACTGCATAATACTTAGAACCACAAGATCTAAATGATATCAATTAAGTTTTGAAAATTTCAATGCATCAAATAGTTTTTAAGCAAAATGCAGAAATGAGTGGGGCAAGAAAAAAATGCCTCTATTCTTTTTTTAAAACTTAATTGGGAGATTCAAATTAACTCTATCTTTTATTTATTTTTTTTATTTCATTCCAATGATATTCTTTACAGTGTATTAGGGTACTGGACTGGGAGAGAGTAGGCTCCAGGTCTCTGAAAATAGTCCACAGCTCGAATACGGTAAAACCCTGTCACCATGGCATCACTTAGAACTTTCACATTAGGCACAAAATTATAAGAGGTAATTATGGAGGTGCTATTGTTATTGATCTTCGCATAAGGTCCACTCTCTGTCTTGTTAGAAAACTCCACGTCGTAGTACAGAATACACTTAGTGTTCACGCAATTATCCGACCAAGTCAAGAGAACCTGTCCGGATGTGATGTTGTGAACCACCACCTCCGTCACTTGATCTGGAGGAAGCTTGGACTTGGCACATACATGGATTAGGATCACTCCAGGCTGCACAAGTTGTGAATAAGGATTTTTGAAAACATGAGCATTTTTCTTGCTTCTGAAATATTGCACTTTTGAAGACATCAATCCTTCCTGGAAACGCATTTCCCTGAATTGTTGAACAGAAGGAAAGGAAGGTTTTCCTTGTTTAACCCAAACACCGTAGGGATTGGAAACCATGTTGTTTATGTAATATTCGACAATTGCAAAGTCCCCAGAGCCATTTAAGTTCAGACTCACAGTGATAGAATCTGCCCTGGTAGAGAGCGAGGTGTCATTGCTGCTGTATATAAGAATGGTGACCTGCCAAGCATCTGAAGTAGGAATACCTTTGTATGGTACATGAAGACTTGCTAGAACACCCACAGTACTATCATTTCCAACCACAACAGTGCCAAGTTTGTCTGGAACGGTCAAGTTTGTGTGAAGCTGTTTGTCACCTAAGAGTGACAAGGCACCCATCACCATAAAAACTGGCTTCAAAACCAACTGAACATATGGGGTATTGGTATTGTTCATCTGAAATCTCGCTGTTAATGTTCTTTGAGTAAATTGATGTGGGACATAGCTTAAAAAGGCATTGTCATTACTTAACAAAGTGTAATTTATGAGCAGTGGCTGCTTAGCCAGTATCATGTTTTGGTGTTGGGTGATAACTTTAGCAACCATGGCAGCATAAGTTGAATCTGCTCGCCATAGCAAATTTTTGCTCCAACCAACCATTGGATCTGCTTCGTCATTATAGAAAGGGGTCTTTGAGAGAGTTGGATACTTTTTAGAGATATCTGATGCTGTTTGAAGTTCACTCTGGTATATTTTGGCTGAGGAACCATCTCCCTTCCTATGATATGATAAAAAGTCTATTCTACTGCCTTGTTTGCCAGTAAAAAAGTTAGTTCCATTGACAATGTGATTGAGAAGGGCATCAGAGAACTTGGTGTTTCCTGGTCTGTCACACCCATCTCCTGGGCCCCCAAATCTCAGGAGGGAACTAGCAGCTAACAAACCCTCTGAACAAGCATCATAGTAATTAAGAAAGCCCTGCACAGAGAACTTAATGTCATCAAAATCATGACAATCTGGTTCATTCCAAGTCTCAAAGTTCCAATCCATAACCTCACTGAGGCCAAACTGATCTATGTAGTTCAATGCTAACTGGGTCACCATATCTTTCCAGAAGTACACCTGTGTTGAGTTATCAAAGTCCTTGAAAAATCCTGATGGGTTTCCCATTAGTTCAAATCCTGGCTTTAAACCATAGCTCCAGAGCAAGCCAATGAGATTATCCAGTTCTGTAAAATCATACGTCACATTGCCATTGCTTTGCTTTACTGTTACAAGTTCCAACAACCAATGAATTCTCACCTGTTGGATTCCATTATGAGGAAGTGAGCCAATCAGAGCCAAGTTAAGCTGCATATCCTTGCTGAAATCAAACTTGTAAGCATCCTTATGAGGCAAGGGTGGGCAAAAGCCTGTACTCCTCCAGAAATGTTTCAGATCATTCCGGACATCGTTAGTGTTAATATCAAGATTATATTCTAGCGAATTGACTAAAGATACCAAAGTGAAAAGGCTACAGACCACAAGGACAACTTTTTCCACACAGTAATTCATTCTGTGGTTATTATGGCATCCATCTTGAAATTGAGGGAGAATTATTGATGGAGGGCTGTTTTTTTCTTTCTCTGTACTCCTCTGTAGTTGATAACAGTTGTCATGTGACCTACAAGGGGGTGAAATTACCTTACTGGTTACTGTTTCATTATCTGTTGCATTTCATATAAATACATGTGCCACACACAATATCAACATTGATCGTTTTGAATTGATTTTAACATATTTTGTTGTTTTGGTGGTGAAACAAAAGAATTGGACACAAGTTCTGAATGCCCTTTCCTATAATACCCTTTCCAACATCTGCTGTCTAAATAAGACTTTCCTCAAAAACAAACTTCTAAAAAAATTTCACCCAAGATATATTCTTAATAAGTAATAACATTATCAGAATATATGTGTACATTTGTATTTAAAAAGCGCATCAAACAATTTTAAAGGCATTTTTTGAAGCCTCATCAAAGCCATGTTCACTGTTTGATGTTTGTATTTTACAAGTAAACCACAATCTTGGCAATTATGCTGAACAAGGAAGTCTAATTTCATCATTGTTATCTACTGCTTGAGAAAATGCTGTAATCCTTTGCCACTGTGAAGCCTTAAACAAATAACAGTGTACAAGAATCCAGGAAGTCTTGGCTCACAAACAACAGTAATTGCAAATGGCTTTGATGAATCAGAGTTTATATTACATTAAAGTGTACCCAGCGCATGCATTGTATCATGGGCATTTAATATGAATCTGTACAATTGGGGCATAATAGATTTTAATTTGCAACAACAATGATTATGTAATTGGAGTAATGTGAAATATGTGTACTAAACACCAGTTCTATCACAAATTGAATGAAGAAAAGATCTTCATTGACATATTTTTAAAACTCAATCAGTTTGATCACTACAACAGTAGCAGATAATTAGCATTTTTCATTTATCCTTTTCATGGTATAAAATGGACAATCTTAATTACACTTAGGGGTTTTTTTTGCCAAATTTTTAAGCATTATTAGTCAATCAAGCTTACTTTTAGACAGAAATATGACTATAGTTGTTGTAACAATTTTAGCCATTTATATTTAAAGTAATGGTAAAGATAAAATCAGTCCCTTTCCTTATACACTCAATACAAAAGACATTAAAAGATTGATCATGCATCAACTGCAGTGAGGATTATTCAAAACAAGGGGGTGGGCTCTTACAACCTTAGCAGAAATTCTCCATTGCATGAAGAAACTTTGATTCACTAGTAAACTGAATAGACAATAAACTCAATGCCTCTAAAATGTCATTTCATGATGTATTTCAAATCTTAAAATCTACATGGTCTGGAGAAACTTTGAGGTAAAAAATAAATCACTCAAGTTCATATTTCAATTTCAACACACAGTCATCTTGAAAATAACCAATTTGTCAGAATTGACAACTGTCTGAGAAACTTTCATACATGCAAAGAAGGCAATTCTGATTTAACTTTCAGAGCCCAGCTTTCAGTTATTTCAGTACTTTGATTTCTGATGGCCTTTGGTTTGATACAGTTAGATATATTTTTTCTATTCATTCCTAAATGGTTAGACAAATCATTGATGATATCAATCATTAAATAATAGTCAATTTCATTTTACCATGTTTACACAAAACTGACTGTTTTTCATTTAATGGTATTTTGGGGTTTTTTTTTAAACCCTAGCAGTAATTAATCAAACCAAGTTTAAATAATTAGACATATCAAAATGTTTTCCTTGTCATATTTCTTTATAACAAGATAAATGACTCTTGAGCTGATATCCATCAATTTTAACTGTGGTTTAATCAACTCTCAAACTACACATTCTTAAACCTTAATATGTGACTCATCAAAAAGCCAGTACTTGCTTGACTGGAAGCCCAAATCATAATTTCCCTGGTAAATACACACTCTTTCATAGGTTAGTCCCCAAGTCAGAACTGATACCAGTAATGTATAGCTAGATGGCCTGAGACATTGCGAATATCATGTCTGGTCCAATGAAACAACTCAGCATCAACAGCCCACAGTTAATGGATTGATCAATTAACCTTCAATCAAAACTAATTTCAAAATTACTGACTGATTGTTTATACCTGATATTTTTAGCAACAGGTCCTCAATTTTCAAACATTTGAAAAAGATGAATAAAGAGATAAGTGAAGTGTTCATAACCGGTTCTGTTATTATTAAAGCAGTTTAATTTATAATCTGATCAATCTAAGGAATTTCATTAAACTGCATTATCGATTCCATTTGCACATAACATATATGAAAAAATACCAAAGGATAAGCAAGGATCATGTGTGTATAACCAGTCTGAGATCTAACTTTACAGTTTTTTATATTATTTTTAATAAATTGTTTTGATAACCTACAGGACAGTGACCTTCCCACAGGTAAATGTACCAGCAAGAGTTTGGTGGTCTACCTATGAATACCTACCTCTCTCTGGTCATCAGGTGCAACAATCAACAGTAGAAAATATCAAAACTTAAAAGATTTGACAAAATATCAAAACTTTAAAGATTTGACATTAAAATGTAAGGAGCCATCATTATAAAGTAAATATCAAGGTAGCATTTATATAGATAGTCTAGCTGGTATGAACCTTTCTAAAACTCTACATTATCATCGAATATAATCATAAATGTCTCTTTATCAACATTTTACATAAATTACAATGCTGTGGTGCATGTGATTATCATGCTTGCCACATGCACGTAAATAAAAAGAACTTGATTTTCAGTCATACTATGATAATAAGAGTTCTTTAAAAATCACGTCTTTCAGTCACGTACACACTTATTACATGTAGTAGAGAGTACAATTTCCATGTGTTTAAAACCATTGATCAATTTCTCAAAATTACCCGGTAGATTAATACTTACAGAGAGGTTGCTGAATCATCCAAAATAGAACCACATGGTCCAAACTTGCAGTTTGGCATTACACCATACAAGGACTTTGTACGTCTGAAATGGAAAATCCTTCCAGTAAGTCAAGGAAATATCATATCAAATAACTAATCAATTCATTATTCACTTACAGTTATGATTCACAAATATCACACAATATGAATTTAATAAAAATTCTTTACTGATAATCGAAATACATTTGAAATAAATATTAAATGTTAATTGACAGAAGTTGCAATATAGCATGCATTATACATCCCACCCCCTTGAGCACTTACACATGCATCTCAGTTAGCATTAACTGTTTAAAAAGCTATACATTTATTTTTTTATGTTTTTATGAAACATCTTAAATACTTCAATACAATATGAATATGAGAATACATTAAGCCTATTAACAACATATGATATCTTTTTTCTGAATTTGTTTGCTTTGCAACAATATCAATTCATTATTTAACATACAATAACTTTAGTTCACACGTATAAACAAGAAATAAAAACATATAAGGGTGTCTATATAGTTTGCAATTGGTATATAACTTGTACAACATCTATTTAATCTAAGTTTATGTAGTAATCAACCAATACAACATTTCATAATATTTTAAATTAGTGTTCAAAAAATTTGAATGCTTTCAACACTGAATACCAGGTAAGTAATTATCTAACAAAATTTAAATAATGTGAAAATTAAAATCAGATACCACGGTAAATAGATTAAACTAAATTAAAGAGTGCATGAACATGCATTTTATAAAGACAGGAATTATAGCAGTGTTAATTCAATTAATTTAATACACGATGCTGTGCATAGAATGTGTGGTAAACAGGGAAAATATTGTTCTTTGATTTATTTACATTATTTATGCATACGGAGTAAAAATGTGTTCCTAGGTAAGGGCAAAAGATTTATGTATTGGGAAAAATTTGCAATCGTCTTTATGTTTGTACATACTAATACATAGTGTACACTAGACCTTGTAAAATGTAAATTGAGGTAGATACGTTACAAGTATGACTGCTCATAGCTCAAACTATGTCCAGTCTACTGTAGTCATTGCATGCACTTAATTTTACAGCAATTACAATCAGTTGATCAAAAAATGTAGATCAAACAGATTTGCTGTATTAAAAGAATATTTTAAAAAACCCTGGTATCTTCCTGCTTTAAAAACCCCCCACTAAAAAAAAATACAGCTCAGTCAATTAAAAGACATTATAATTTGTCTTGTTTCACAAAATTTCCTTAACTAATTTTGTACAGCTTTGAATATACCACAAAACAGGCTCCTTTGGTTTATTAATTTAATTAAGTGCTGAAAGCAAACATATACCCCAGTTAAGCTTCTAGCATTGCATCAGGGATTACAACATTAAAAAGGCCATCCTAAAAGTTGATGCTTTCAAAGAGTACTTTGAAGGCAAGTTTTTAGAATGAGAATAAAAAAAAAAAGATTACCGATACCCTTTGTACATTCTAACAAAAAAGAAAAAACAACAAATTATTGGCAGCAATTAATGTACACATACTACACATGTAGTACCCAGTATTTGACACTGATCATTTTGTAAACATGTCTACGTTTAATAAAATTTCAATTTCATTCATGTAGCACTCCTAGAGGTCAACTAAATTGATTTCTATATATGATGTTTATGATCGAAACTTCAACATCTCTATCCCAGGAAGTTCTTACTTTATGTGTTAATCTCTCTCAAGTAGATCAGTGTAGACCGTTAGCATGTATCATTGACATGCGGATATTAAAGGACTAAGTGCGGTTTTATGCAATTTTTGCCCCCCCCAAAATCAAAGTTTCAGAAAGAGCTTTAAAATAAGGTGAAAGATAGTTAAAACCATATTGGAAATAAAGATGTAAAAGGTTATCACCACAGTGACGTCATAATGTAGAAATGACGTCATGAATATTGCATTATTTTGATAAATTGATGTTTTGTAGCAAAATATGGGTGTTTTCCGATGGTTTTTCGACTGGGAAACATCGAGCGCAGGCTTGCTCAAGTACCATTTTATAGTATAATATGTATAACTATCTGAAGAAAAACATATGTTAAAATCGCACTTGAGCAGACCTGCGCTCTATACTTCCGAATGCAAAATATAGAGCAAAAATGAGAATATCTTCATTTGTTTGCAAATTTGCGGGAATTAGGTCATTTAAGTGACGTCATAGATAAATAGCGAGTGAGCAATGATGACTAAAATCAAGATTAAAGTTATAGGCATCTTCTTTACAATGATTTGTGAAGATTTCATTTTTATACGATACTATTTAAAAATTGGTTGAAATCGGGGGCAGATATTTGACCATACCGCACATAGTCCTTTACCAGCACTTAGCAATTCATTTCAGAATCCTCTTCCAATCAAAATCTTAACTACATATATAACAGTACCTGTAACACACTCTAACAAGTAACATCTACAGTACAAAAAAGTCAATGCAAACATCAAAGCTATACGATAGCTAATTCTAAATTAAGGTTATTTGAGTTAGTTTACTTTAGCATTCAAAACAATCAATTACAACAAAGAAAAGATAATATTACCTCCCTTTTTCCACATCTTGGCTTTGTTTTAATGATAGAAAGTATAAATTAAAGTGAGTCATAATGAAATCATTACTTGTATCTTATTCGGATTACTGAAATCTTTCTTAATTATATCAAAGACACTTAAGTCAAAGAATATGATTCAGAAATGCCAATACATTATCATAAATCATTGTATTAAAATATAAAATGAAGTCTTTCATGGCAACATCATGAACCTTTACTTTGGGCTATTCCTATGATTGGGGGACAAGATCATTTTTAAAGATATGCTTTAAAGATCTTGAGCAAATTAAGAATGGAGTTAGGTCTCTTTCACCTGTAGATAACACAATCATATGTTGTGATTTTCTAAAAAGTCTAAACATAGATAAAATAAAAAAATCAAACACCCCCCATCCATCTCCTCACCCCAACCCTAAAAAAGAAGATAATACTGATAAAGATCACAAACTATGCAATTTCTTGAGTTTTTAGTATGTTTACAACAATCACATATGTAAACCAATCATTACGAATTTTCAAAGACAACATGGAATGTCCTGATTCCTCACATTGGGCATATCATATCAGCAATATCTATTACCTTGGTGTTAGAAACATATAAGAAATATATCTGACGTCCTATCAAAATTAACAAAACACCAAGAGCTGCCAACCAAGATGAAATTTATTAGAGACACTAAGCACGGATCTAAAAAAAAAAATGAAATACTTTTTTCCTTAATAATTAGATAAATAGTAGAATACATGTAACTATGTGCATAATTAAGTAAGGTTATTATTAATGAATTGTAACTTCTAACTACGATATTTACTGTAAATTTACCTTGTCCTTGTTATTCTTGGATTCGCCGTCCTCCTTTTCACCCCATTAACAAAACTTCCACCGTCAGATTCGTCTGTTAAATTGTCGCTTATATTAAAACTAACCATTTTATTAATAATTTGCTCGTCCTCGACATCCATTGAGCTTGACTCCGAGTTACTTTTCCTCCTTCCACCGTTTGCGAGACTGCTCATCTTCCTTCCTTACAAGCTACGTCTGTCTTCCTCAGTGTCAACTGTTTACATTGCAACGGAAGTCAAAATATATTCTGTCATTTCAGTTACATAACCGCAAAGACAATGAGTATACACGTTATCTGTGCTCAACATTTGTTTACAGGTTCAATACGAGAGCAAAAGCCACTATAATCACGATCCATGCTGATGGGAGGAAAACGAAAATACTGGAATAACGAACCCGATTCAAAATTTTAAAAAGGACAAAAACTGTTTTTATATTCTAAAAGTTTAAAATAACATTAATTTTAATTAATTAAATGGCTCAATTATTTTATTTTGATTATAATGGCATGAAATTTGGACAAGAAGGTGTAAAATTAGACTCACGCATTACACGCCGCGCTTCTTTCAGAAATAGTGTTTTGCGGTGACGCAGATTTCTTGCGCTGTTTTCGTCGCATTACTTGGAAACGAAAATAGAAGGGAAACTCAGAAACTGATCAAGGATAAAGAATCATGAGCGAAAATGATGAAGATACGACACTTTGTAGAAACTGGTATTGTTGATTTTTTTTTCTTATTTTACATTTTGTAGAACTGGTTTTTTTTTTTTTACCTTTTACCTACGTAGGTTAACCGAGAAACTCTAGAGCTGTTTGTGGCACTTTCTGTAAAATTGATTAAAGGTACACATGTAACATGACTTTGAGAAAATATCTCATAGAAATCATAACTATTATATGGAATTTTTTTTGCTTGTTTTCTTTTCTCAAAATAAGCATAAATCATTCGAAATAAGGCAACTCCCTTTTATTCTATTTTTCTTTATGTACTTTGAACTTATTTATTTTCACTGTTCACTATCATTACCACGCAAACTGAATAATTTGATCGAAAAGTGGCTGTATGGTAGATGATAAGGTATTGTTACATATAGTAGAAAGGGTATTTGTAGCTTACTGATAGAGCATCCATTGAGTCACAGTAATGCAGATCAGTACAGACACATCACTGATACATCACTTTACTCTGTCCCAGTACTTTCTGCTTCACATATTGCTAATATTATCTAGTTGCTTTCAAATACATGTATAAACTGCCCAAACTGTATATTTGTCAACTATAATGAACAGTTCCAAATTTTATTCTTTAAACTTTTTAAAGGGACTTGGATACAATTTGACTTAAAATTTTCAATTTTGTTTTTCCATTTTCAATGTTTAAGGTAGCTCGCGGGTTTACTTGCTTGTGAGAAAACCTACCTTGAAAATTTGTCCACGTGATCCATAGGTTTCATAGTTTTATTTCTAAAATTTATTTAAGATTCGTCTGCGCGGTAATAATGTTATCGTGTTTCAAATACAGTGTCGTTAATAAAATCAAGCAACGCCATTTCAATGAAATATATAGTAAAATGCACATTTTAACCGAGAAACGCATTACAAAACTATGCTCCAAATTTTTAAACGATTCAGACGAAATTAATCATACTCAACACAAAAACAGAGGAGATCATTATGAATCAATTCATGAAAAAATATCAGTATGTGTTCTCGGCCAATTTTTGGCAAAAAAACTTTAAAGATTTAAAAGATTTCTCAAAACCTTATTTTTTCATTACGACGTTAGCCTGACGTCATCATTTCGATTCCTTACTTCTTAGAACACCAAAATTGAAATGCATTTATATTGACAAGACTAACTGTTTAACACATTTTAGAACATGTTAATGCTTATTAGACATTATTGTGAATGTTATTAAATGCAATTAATGTAAGGCTGTAAAGATACAGAAAATTGCTATTTTTGTTTTTATGAAACTCTGAGTCAATCAATGCAACAATAAAATGCCAGGCAACTACTGACATTATAAGTAAGTAATCGAATAAAACAGTTATCTCAAGCCAAAAGAAATTTAAGAATTTAATCGGTAGTACAGATTACGGAAGTTATAATTGTAAAAAAAAAAAAGGCGAAGTTAATGCATACATTCTATTTTAAAACATGACCTTAAATGGAAGAGTTCTAACGCACACTCATTCTTTATCTTTATAGAACAAAATGTGACAATGTATGTGACATCTTTAAATTCTCAGCACTTGATATTATAAATCTTTGTATAAACAGTCATAAACCGCATATAAGCTTTTTAAAATATTTTCTTTTATACTTCTAAATATCTCATTTGTCATTTTAAAATAAAATTATGAGTTTACTATGACGGTCAACTCTTAACGTCGATTCCTATTGTGACGTCAGCAAACCCGCGAGCTACGTTAAACTGATAAATATAGAAGTTTATTATGCTATGTCAAAATTTGAAAGTCATATATCAAGTAATAAGCAAGTTACAGAGTTCACAATTCTTTGTTTTGTAAACAAAGCTCGAATATTCTCATTTTTACATATGTGTTGTATTGGTTTAAGTTTCAATCAAATGTAACTTTCTTTTGTTGATAATAGTAATTATGAAGATACTGAATTAGTTGAAATTGTTTTTAAATGTCATTTTTGCTAAGAAATGGTAATTTTCTACTTTACATTTTTTGTAAACAACTATAAGACTCGAGTTTTGTTTACATAACAACCAATTTTTACCTCTGTTACCTCTCATAACTTGACTTTAACATTCAATATTTTAATAAATCATTTAAAATACACCAGTAAACCATTTTATACATAAAAAATAAAAATTAAAATTTTTGATCTCACATTGTGTCCAAGTCCCTTTAAAATGACCCTTGTAAATTGTCAAATTTCACTTGTTTTATATTTGATGAAATTCAATCCTTCTCTCCAACAAATGGAGTTAGATATAACAATCGTATACCTTACTATTATGAAACTCTTGTTCTTTAGTAATACATGTACTGCATTTCCTCATATAATTTGTACAGAAGCAAGCTGGACCTTGCTGTTTGTTTTTTTTAATTAGTTTGTGGAATGAAAAACAACTCATTAATGCTTCAATTTGATAAAATGTTATTAATATCAGAACACATGATGAAATACTTTATAACTCAGGATTCAGTAGTAACTTTGATTTTCTAAAGAAAACAGTCAATTAGTTGGTAACCAGAGAATGTTTGTTTTGCAGTCGGAGGCAGATCAGTACATCCAACTTTGTACTGCATGAAATGCACTGCAAAAGAAATATTTCCCTATGTGAACACTGCAATGAACCAATTCCTAAGGCAGAAATGGAAATTCACTTTGAGGAAAACCATGCCAAAATACCTTGTCCCAAGTGTAAAGTTCAGGTTGAAAAGCAGCATCTGGAAACACATGAGGTACCTATTGGTATATCAGTTTGCACATTGAATTTGATGTAGCAACTATGATATGATACTATGTTTCATAAAAGAAAACTCGGGTATCTTCCGTGCTATTCATGTACGGTATACTTTAATAATAGAAAAAAATAGGGTTTTTATTACCAAGAAAAGAGTACAGCATAGAGTTTTATACTTTTAAATATTATCGATGTAAAAATGTCAATAACCATTTTTTTTTTTTTCATCAAATAATAGAATTTTTGGAAGAATTAAATCCAAGATTAAAAATACATGTACACCAAGTTATTCATCTCATATCATTACAGGAACAAGAATGCCTTAAAAGACAAGTCAAATGCACATACTGTGAAATGGATGTGGCCAAGGGTGAGCTTGATGATCACCAAGAATACTGTGGAACCAGAACGGAGAACTGTGTGCTGTGTGGACAGTTTATAATGGTGAAGGACATGGCTCGACATGAAGAATCCCGGTGCAGTTATGGAGGAGTTCAACCCAAAAGCAATCCACGTACCAGTGTGTCAGTCCCTACCGCTAAAATTGCACCAGCTGTCTCAAGCAGAAAACCACCACCACCAACACAAGCCACAGATATGTCGGATGATTTCCTGTTTGGATCAGGTGAACTGAACACCTTCCAGATGGATGAGATCCAAAGGTTGTTGGGAGCCAATGGAATAGGAGCATCACATCAGTCAGGGTCCACATCTGGAGCTAGATCCACTGCCTTCCGTGGAACCACACAGATGGCTACCAGTAAAAACAAAAAGAAGGAGGTCAATGTACAGAGACAGAACAGAAATGGGGAGGTCAACCTCAGTCTGGACCATGGTACATATGCAGGCAGATATTAATCGGTGCATATTGTGTCTTACAGTTTCCACAAGCTACTGTTGATTTTTCATTTTTATTCAATGAATATGTATTAATATTTTTTCAGACCAGACTTTTTTGCCTTGTGAATTTTGTGGAGAAACATTTCCTGTTGATATGCTTGTTTTACATCAGGTATGTAGGCACCAGTAGATCAAAGTCCATAACAAAATTATTATTGGGTTTTTTTGTGGACAAAATCATATAACAGCTAGATGTCAGGTGATAGAATTCTTAACACATATTGTTAAATGATAAGTTGTAATATTAATTTCTGACAGGGTTCTTGTTCAGAAGACCAGCTAAGTTCTTTAATGGCCAACAACTCTACATCAGATGATGACAACAGAATCAACTATCCAGAACCTCCCATGGAAAGGCCAATGCCCAACGTCATAGATAATCTCCATGGATATGACATTTATGATGACTCTGACCCATCTGGGTATTTTTCTTATCACTATAATTCCTAAATTATTAATGATATTGATAAAAAAAGACTTGGTAGGAAGACCTGTTGAGCTTTTTTAAAATCATTGTTGTCATGATGATACAATTTTTGGATAATGAGCATGAGGTGTAAATGAACTTCATTCAGACTGTTTTTACCTGTAGAGGGTTTGATGGGGCAGGCCCTGTACAACTGGACGAAGATTTGCTGCTTCCCTGCGAGTTCTGTGATGACCTTTTCCCCCAGGATGTTCTGGTTATGCATCAGGTACATGTACTTGTTAATTCAGTGTGCTGGTGTTGTTGATATGTATCTGTATATATTATTTCATTCATATTTTCAAATTCATAACATGCCTTAGAAGTGATTTTATTTAATCTTCAGGCAGTCTGTGAAGCTGATGCTTTAAAAACTCCAAGAGTTATGTCCCCTGCTGTAAGAAATACAGGAAGTGTTATGAAAAAAGTCCCCAATGCTTCACGTGCCAAACCAATGCAACACACACCGAACATCAACGAAATTATCTATGGCAAAGACCATCATGCAACTCCACCTGGTCCTCACTCAAGAGACTTGGATCACACACTACGAAAGTATGGAAGTTCCTCATTTGATGTGTACAGTTCTAGGAGTCAACGTAGAACAAGTGAGACTGAGAGCATTTCTCCCACATCTCCCAGAAGATCTACATCTCGGACCTCAGCGAGCAGTGCTGCTCGCACTAGAATGACTCTAAATAACTTGCTCAGTGACAATGACTCTCCAGTCCCAACCCCCAAACCAGCGGGTTCCCGCAGACCAAGTGATTCTAGAGAAACTGCGGGTTCTTTTGTAGGGTTTTCTTCCAGTTCTAGAAAAAGTAGTTTGAATGCAAATAATCATGCGAAACAAACAGCTCATTCCTCTGTTAGGTCTACTCAGGTACCTGGTGCTACTTCTAAAAGAAATGGTAAGATTTCTGCTAAGGGAAGACTCGTTGAATTTCTGTACCTCTAAATTACCTGAAAAAATCTTCAAGTACATGTACGTATACTGTAAATTTTTGTTCAAAACGATTTTTAGTGCATGATTTATCTCTATTCATACAGATACAAAAAGGACAAATATTGGAGCCAACCGGCGAGACCCATTTGATCCTGACCTAAATGTTGGAAATATACGTCCATCAAGGTAAATAGTACTTACCTGTTTGTCAACATTACTAAGAGAACTACACCTATTTATAGACATTGGTGCATAAACTATATGCCCTCCTTCAAACTTATTTTGGCAAGATTTGGTTGGGCTTTCTTCTGACAGTTGCTTTAGAGAAGGCATCAATCTGACAGTTTGACTAAAACCAGTGCCTTCTATATCACTTTGTTGTAAACCAAGTGAAATAGTAGTGGCTTGCTTTAGGTTGACTGTCATTCTGAGTACATTTGCCATGCCAAATCTCTCCTTGATTACTTTATACATGTACAACATATACTTTCATATGTACCAAGTATTAGTAAACTGATTCTTCATTGAGGTGAACCTTAAAATACAAAATGTAAATACCGGTATATGATAAAATAAATTCATATAATTTTTATGTAAAATTATGAAATATATTTTTTGTATACTATGTTGGCATAAATTTTTAACTCATTTAGCTGCAACCTCATGCATTCAAGGTGTTATATTGAAGGCATCAATGCTTCATAAAAAGTTGCTTATGAATCAAATACATGCACATGTGAACAGAATCTTTACCGTGTTTTGATAAGTTGAATGTTCTGTAGTGAACATTTTGTGAATTCTAAACCTGATTGACATTTTTTTTTTTTGCAGGTCACAGAGAAACCCTGACGGTCAGTATATGCCCCCCACTCCTGGCAGCTTGTCTTCCAGACAGAGGGACAGAACCTTTGACTACGGGGACAGAACTAACAAAAACGTGAGTTTCCTGATTACAGTAGAATATACATGTTCTTTATAATTGGTTCCATTTGGAAAATTACTCCGTCTAAACCTAAAATCTTGCATTTCAATCAACAAAATGTTTCTAATATCTGTCATAAATATCTTTCTTTTTCTTTCTGAACAGAGAAGTCCCACTAAACGAAGAGACCAGTATTAAAACCAACCCTTTGGTCTACTGTATATCTCCATCTGTTGGTAAAGGAAAAGATTACAAAAATTACCTGAAATTAGTGCATATTGTTGTTGATTTGGGTAAGGCCATAAAAAATTAATCTCTAGGTTCTAAGGCAAGGATTTTTAACAACAAATGCGGTTGGGCAGTGATAATTTTTTCTTTTTACTGCATAAAAATGGATGCAGTATTTTCTTTTTATTTTAACAATGTGCAATTCTTATTCAAATCCAGAAAAAAGCAATGTTTTATAGCAAATAAATAGTTACCTTGCAAAGAATATATCAGATTTATTAGCTCAAACTAAATGAAATAAATAAGTCATTGTGTTCTTCAGGAAACACTTCAACTACGGTCATACTAAAACACGCCTGCCGTGATGTTTGCAATTATGTTCTTTATTAAGTCAAGCATTTTATTGATTTGAGTACCTAAAATGCCGTCCTAAATCAGGAATTTTTTTTCCAGAATAAGCAAGCACACAAGAAATTTGATTTTATTCATTTAATGATAAAAATGGGTAATGCGGAAAGTTAAATCAGATGCTCGCTGGCCCGAGAACCGAGGAATTAATCTTTGATGACCTAAACACCATATTTTATCTTCTCATGCAGGCTTTGAGATTAGTTTTTATTTTTACAAAAATGTACAACTGTTGAACACATGTACACTCACTGTGATGAGAATTGACATATAAACATGTACACATATCTTTGGAAAGATTATTTACATGTCTAATGTGAAAAAAAAATTGATTTGTTTTATACTAAAAAAAAAAAAAATACTGGTTGTATATGAAGAGACTTTTTCATGTGTCTTTGAATTCTGTAAGATTATTCATTTGAAACATTCAAACACATAGCTACAACCAAATTTAACCTTGCCACATCATGCAGTTATCTTCTAGTGCTGTGAGAGCAGAAATATTCAGTGGTTATAAAATTTTGTTTGTTGTTTTATTTATTACATATTTTAACAAAAATAAAACCGAAGTAAATTTTTGGCTATTTGAAGCAAAGAAATTTATCCTTAATGAAACTATTTAATATCATAAATCAGCAAAATTTTATATCCTCTAAAAATTTCTTCTTCTGCAGTATTTGCTTACTTAGTGTTCAAAAAGTGAATATACATGTAGATACCGGTATTCATTTTCCCCAAGGGTATTATGGAACTTTGTGTTGGAATGCTATGTATTGTAAGGCTATCACAGTGAATAATAATGTATACTAGTAATGGAATAATTTATTCTTGCACGAGTTGCATGCATCTCTCATGTTAAAAGTAGACACTGACAGTGAAACAATCATAATCAGTTTTTATAGCACAAGTTCTATTTTCAGTAAGTGCTTGTTGATTTGAAATGATTGTGAAATTGCTCAATTTAATTATTTTAATATTAGAAACATATTTTTGGGTTTTCACCACCAAGAATAATGACATTTTTAGCTGCTGTTATATGTCTGGCACTAAAATATCACCAATAAGGAGAGGGCAATCAACTCCTAAAACTGATTACATGTTTAATTTTGCTGGCATACGTAAATGACATGCATGTAGGGTTAATATTCATTTTTGAAAATAAATTGTGATACTATTAAAAAAATTTTGTTGTGTCGACATTGACCATCATATTTTGTGATTTGTATATTGTTTATACTGGTATATATATATATATATATATATATAAAATGTACATTCATTTAAAGCTGGCTTAATATAGGAATGTGTGAGATGCAAAATTAAAAGACTATTGCTGTTATCTGGAGTTACTCATTTCAATCTACATCTGTACATAATAAACAACTCTTGTCCATTTCTCAACAGTTAAGGTTGTACTAGTCCCGGTAACCCTCTTTGACATTTTTTAGTGTGCGATATTTTGTTACATGTCTAAAATAATTTGTTTAAAGTAAGAGTTAAATCCTCTGAGCCCTAAAGGCCCATAAAACTGGTGCTTATCCCCAGTTTCCGTGGTGCTAAGCAATTAGAGTCATTGACTCATCCTGGATGTGACACCAGTCTATCGCGGGTTAAGGTAAGGTTTGCGGTTACAGGGAGGTAACTCACAGATTTTCATTGTGACTAGCTCAAAATACCCTTTATTTCAGATATGACGTCAAAATTTATATGACATTGGATTTTTGAGATTTTTGGACCACATTGGCTTCCAAAATGGCTATCTATCAGAACAAGGTACATATTTTGAAGCAAAGCAGTATATTTTCTTATAAAAGCGGTAGGCGGGAGACAGAGCTTAAAAGCGGTAGACTTCCGCATAAATCGATAGAGTTAACAAGTATTGACTGACATTAACTGTACTTTCGAACATTTTAAGCATAAATAACCCCAATAATAGTCACACAGAAAATGTACATATTTTCACGAAATTATGTACATTTCAGCAACATGACAGTTTAAAATCATGAACTTTGACCTTTTGAAGCTATAAAACAAGTCGCAAAAAGTCAATTGATGAGGTGCGGTACTACCTTGTTTAGCGGCACAACACAACACCAATGATCACAGCAGGACTTGAATCAGCGACCTTTGGGTTACTGGCTTAGCACCTATGACCACTGAGCCAGGTGTTCCACTACTGTGATTATAATCACCATAATATCACTTAGAGTTCAGTTTCAAATACCAGTGTGCCATTCGAATAATAAAGGTTGATGCAAAACAAATATTTCGACTACAGGTAGATGTATTTTTGACCTTTTCTTGTTACAAATGAAAAAAGTCCATTAAAGTAATAATAAATACCAGGACTTGTTCTCTCCAGGGAAGTAGCCCTATATTTTTCATTAAAACACTTATATAGTTAAAGAAACAAATCTTTACATGATCCAAATTCATGAACAAAATACCAGTATGCTTTAGAATATATGCACAGAAATAACCAAAAAAAATACTGTAGGTATTAATTGTGAAATTTATTAACTATAACAACATAGTCAAGTAGAAACTAACTTCATAAGTAAAAATTTGATTAAATACATATAAACCGGCATCTTAAAAAATTATGCATTATTGTCCATAGAGTAGTCTTTGTGATATGGCACGATTCACTACCAATAGATCCACGATCCAGATGTCACGATCCAGATGTCACCTATGATCCAGGATCCAAATTTCCAACTATCATCACAGAAAAACTACAAAAAAATTATGCAGATTAAAAATTTCCAGGGAAAAAGTACCGGTATTTATAATATCTCAGGAATTTTTAGTGAAAACTTTCAAACATTCTAGTTTGTAAGCAATGTCACAACCTACAGGTTTTGTGAACACAAATCCCATGGCTTGTGACAATGGTTTGTGAGGTTCTTTGGAAATGATTCATGTTTAACAGGTATAGTATATTTTATCAAAATGAATATCAATAATTTAAAATTACATATAATTGTAACATTTAATGTGAAACAAGGTAACAAGAAATTTGAATAGAATGTAACCTCCTATGAAAAGGAAAATGTTATGTCCAATACATCTTAGAAACGATTAATAAATAACAAGAAAAATCAAATTTGAAAACTGAGATAAAAATAATCACATTACCAGTTATTTCAACCCAAAACAGATTGTTAGATTAAATTCTTTTTTTATGATGTATAAATACTGACTCTGTGAACAATTTTTGGACTATTTACAAAGAGTTGCGTCTATCTGCTGGATTTGAGGTAGAGCCAACTTGATCTTCCGTCGATAGTTCGGGTCCGGTTTACCCTCCGAGTCGTAGTACAAAGGATTTCGCTCCATGTAAACTGTCGCCAACTTTTTCAAGGATTCTAGTTCCTTTAAATCATCCCAACTTGACACTTTATTGTCGTTAAACTGTGTCAAATTAATGAAAATAGTTATTGATTTGCTGAAAAGCTATCAGTAAGGCATCAATGTACAGTATGAATTTATAAAACTCATAACAAATATTTACCGGGTATGTTTCGTTTGTGTAAAATGACAAGATTTATAATCATGAATGAGAATGCTTTTGTCTTGATTATAAATGCCCATTTTGCAGATGATTCAGCCAAATGGGACCAAACTTAACAAGACTTACCCAAAATTCTTCCAATTCAGCCAAGTGGCCTACATTTTCAATCTTTGGAATGAAATTGGAAGCTAAATCAAGGGTTGTAAGCTTCACCTAAAACATTCAAGTGAAAAGCAATGTTATAAATAAAATGATTAATAGTCATTCTAAAAATTCAATTATGGAAATTTGACTTAAACTTTGCAATGTTTCCAGAATTAGATCTGAATACTTATCATGATACTGAGATTAGAAACAAACTATAGTCACGTCTTGTCTTTCAAAGGATAAAAAAAAATGTTTTTGGAAAATCTGATGATTTGAGTTAGAGGTTAAAATACAGAAAGAAAAAAACAGAGGTTAGGATTTTGAACTTAAATGTTCATAACATGATGCAATTAATATTCCTCTGCATTTTAAATCATGCCTTAGAATAAATAAACACTTAAGAATTCTTATATATTATAACAAAGTCCTTTAAAATCTAAGACATACACTGTACAACATAATACTGTACAACATATATCTGATAATTTTCGTGATGATCTAATTTTTGCTTTTTTCGCGATCTCTCAAATAATTGAATACAAAGAAATTATATCTGGTATCATTTTCTAAAACAAACTTTTTAAATCACAAAAAATCACTGATGCAAATTCAAAATGTTACAGATTCCCCCCATTTTCGCAAATTTTGTGACACGCAAAAAAAAAGGATATACAGTGCCTTGTGTACTGTTACCTACTTACATTTTTTTCTAGGCCCTCAACCTTCTCTATCCCATTGTGACTGGCATACAGTTCCTCTAGATTCACAAGCTCCTCAAGCCCCTCAATTTTCCTTAATCTGTTGCTCTGTCAATGTCAAGTCAAACTTTTAAAATGAATCTCTACCGTTACCGTAACACTACCAATGTAACACTATCAGTTACTAGTAACACTGTCACATATTATATATAATTGTTACTTCTTTCACCCCTTTCATTTAGATACCAGTGACATCACACACCTGAATACTGAGACATCGTAGGTTTACTAATGTGTTGAGTCCCTGAATTCTTGTGATTTTGTTCTTCCCTATGTATAGGTGCGTTATATTGGTCAGCCTGGATATACCCTCTATTGCCTAAAACATTCAAAACATCTTAAATACAAGTTGAAAAAAAGGGGCATACATGTACTAGTATACTACTATACATTTTTGAAGTCTCCAAAATTTCAAGCATTAAAATGAATAAATAACCTTATTTCTCACCAAATCTTTCACCAAACAAAAAAAAAAACATTTTAAATTCTACATCCACTTCTACATCTACTTTAACTGAATGAAAACACCATGCAATGTCAAACATGATTTGATTCCTTTGATCTATATTCTATCTTTAACACAAAATCTTGAGTAAGATATGTGTACAGTAAAACACGCTTATAACGAAGTGCCAGGGACGGACGATTTTACTTCATTATAAATGTAATTTGTTACATTCATCAAGTTTTCAACATGTAATCAAGTCATGATGAATTAAAATTACTTCGCTGTAAAATCAATTCATTATAAGAGTGTTCACAATAACCATGTTTTACTGTATATCAACTCCTATAAATCATGACAAGACATATAAAGATGTCTGCCCTTAACTACAGTTTATACACACTCTAATTTTGTTGGACCCAAATTCTAACATCTCCAGGTGAACTAGATGGCCCACATTCTCCATCTTATGGATCTTGTTGTGAATCAGGAAAAGCTTTTTGAGTTTTGTTAAAGTCTGCAGACCTTCTACTTTTGGAATTCTGTTGAAGGATAAATCTAACACCCTACAATGTAAAAGACAGATTGTTTAAGCGTTATATGAAATTATAAAGGGACACTGATTTAGACACATAATTCTGTAACCACTTAGACTCTTTGATTTATCCAATTTTTGAAACTGTGAAAAAGTTAGACTTGTCTTACCATATTTATTGACTATTTGCACATTATCTTGAGGAATTTTTTTTCTAACATTATATATTAGGGCATTGGGTACTTCATGCTGTAAAACAGACAAGACAGGAGATACGATTGCCCTTACAAATGACACTTACTCTAGATTGACCAAAGCCTCAAGGTTTTCAATCTTTGTGATCTGGTTGTCATAGAGGTCAAGGTCGGTCAATGTTGGAACTGAACACAATCCTTCAATTTTCTTTATAAGGTTTTGTCGTAAACAAAGACTCTGTGAATATGAAAATACAAAGAGCATCAAGCACAGTTTTTCAGTGTTTTTAGCATGCTGTGTTTTGAGTTTTAATTTCTTTCTTAGAAGTAAATTGCATAACATTTTCCATTCCATTCAACTATTTTTGCCTCAACAATTAAGACAAGCTCCTCTTCTGCTCTTTGACTGAAGAGTATATTCTAAAGTCTACATTGTCTGGCATTGAAACCCTTTATGCTATTTGTAATTGTTTTAAAATTTCATCCCACTCACCTCACATTGTGTAAGTCCCTCCAAATTGCTAATTTTAGCAATTCTACTTTGGTTCAAATCAATTGCCTGTAATGATATAAAATCAGTATGGTGCTTATTCTTAGTCAAATTGAAAAACTCCCTGAAACTGGAAATTGTACATGTTGTATGTGAAATCTGTAACAACTGTTACCTTCTTTGTGATTCCAGGAGGCATATCAATACATATTTTGACTGGACAATCAGTATGACACCTACCACAGCTGCTCTGTCTTCTATCAACAGTTCTTTGGTCTCCCCTGTATCTGGTTCTGGCTCTTCTTCCTCTCCACTTGAGAAAAAGTCCATTTTGGCTACTTTTGGTTTTTCTGGAGATTTAGTTCTTTTATCGTCTGCCATTTTTCTTAATGATAAGAATAAAGATTAAAGTACACTGAACATAAATTGCATAATTATATTAAATGACATGTACTTCACTCAAATAAAATGGTTTAAAAATATATTTTAACTTAAATAGTAATAATTATCACACTAAAAATTACTTTATTCAAATTAATAAGAGAGCATTGCCAAGATGTTTGTTATATAGTACATACTCCACCTACAATAGTCCTTCACAACCCATAAAGTTTTAAGAATCTATATGTATTACCAACTATATCTATTAGACATGTTTAAGTCATTTAATTAATTGTGAACGTAAGACAAGTTGACTGTTAGGCCTAACGCATTTACGTCGTAGAAAATGTCAAAACGTGATAAACTTATATTTGTATTAAAGAAAAAAAAATAAACCTGCATGCATATATTGACTCATTTATTGAGAGTCCTTTAAACGATCATAACTACATAAATGTTTAAAAAAATAAACTTTTTTACCTGCTGAAACCAGAAAAAATTCTTTTCTTTGGGAAACCGTTCTGAGAATTTATATCATCCCGATCCCGATTGAATACTATATATCGTTATCGATGAAAATTACAGTGATCGATATTCTAGTACTTCTTAATCAGTTACTAGTAATTAAAGAAATATTCAGTTTAGAAAAATATTTTAAGTAATACCAGTTGATGCCCAATCCCCGAACTGAATAATTTTATTGAGACAGCGCTTTGTATTTAATGTAATTATGATGATTTTTTAAAGAATCAATAGTTTTAAAGAATCTTAAATTCATTTCTCTTTCTCTTTTAAAAAGAGAATGCATAATGCTCAAACTCCTTCCTTTTTGATATGCAGATATCACAGCTAAATTATATCTTTTGGTGATCAATAATTGATTTTCTCCCGTGCACTTGCCTATACACGAACCTTGATTCTTTTTTTTTTGTTCTCCTTATCTCAATACAAATACCCGTATCTAAATAAGGGAGAGCTTACTATTTAAACCCGATAGAATCCAGAAAATAACTTCCGCCAAAAAGGAAAAAAAATATGTTTATAATATTGATATGGTGACCTAAAGAAACTTTTGTGGTGGACGAAAATCCAAAAGGATGAATCCTAACACCACGGTATTCATCCTGGTCTTTTCGCTGGTTTTAAATGTCCGTTTCGTCTTCAGTTTCCTTCCCTCCTCGGAGAGTACGGGCGAACGGTCAGATTTTACGCATGGCAGTATCACAGAGGATGGGATATACAAAGCGGTGGCCGAGGTTATCATAGAAAAAGTCAAACCTGGAACTTACCACTCCGACAGTCATACGGACAAAGTGAAAGCGTCCTTTAATTTAGGTAAGAAATGGTTGTACATGGTCGACGTTAATAATGACACATAATATACAGTGTATATAGCAGGTTAACATTTCTATGGTAAAGATAAACTGATGATGTTGATGTTTTCATATTTTCTGTTGTAAAAAAAACCACCCAAATTGTATTTTTGCGATATTATTGCGATATGATTCTCTCTCTCTCTCTCTCTCTCTCTCTCTCTCTCTCTCTCTCTCTCTCTCTCTCATGTTTATGCAATTATTTTTTAAACAGATAATAGATCCAAATATGAATTTGAGAAGACTGTACATTATATTGTGAATAAAGTCAATTCCGCCCAGCGCTTATATAGCTCTGATGCTTCAAGAACAATGAGTTGCGAACAGATTTCTGCAGGTAATCATTACTTTAAACAAACAACAATGCACTGCAAGTGAGAAAAGCATAAAGTCATTCCAAATCTAAATCCTCGTAAAATACATTAATTTCTTTATTACGTATGCCTTCTCGCTTTATTTTTGACAGCAGCATTTCAATTTTTTTTGCCAGGCAACATCTTACTCCACTTATTGAGAGCTAAAATTATCCAACTCTGCAGAACTAGGTCCACTGACTGGGGCCCAATAAGGGACATGTTGGGAGAATATCTCTTTACCCTCCAAGACTTCTACAGCAACACAAACTGGGTGGAGATGTCTGGCAGCAAACCTTACACAGAACTGGGTAGAAAGTTCAGCTTATGCATTTATACATGCATACAATCATTCATGTTTATTTTTTAATACAACTATAGATAATACAAAAATGAATATTCACCTGCAAGTAATGGTTGAGGGAATTTTTTCAGGCGTGCAGGAACGTCTTTCTATAAAAATATCTGACGCAAAGGAAGCAATGTGCACCAGCTGCAATCATTCCAAAATTACGTACGTCTTATATGAGATTAAATTCAATCTTCTTTTTAACACATACATCTGTACACAAGATCCCAAATAGTTCTAGTTATATTGCATTTTATTCAATGACATTTGTTTATCTTTATCATACTTATATGAACGTAAGCTTTGATTCATTCATATAGTACATATGTCTCTGACTTTCACTATAAATTTCTTAAAGCTACCCAATCTCATGACCAGTTTAACCATTCGAACACTCCTTGAATACACACCCACTCTATATTTTACAATCACGCGTAAATACTTTATGTGATATAATGAATCGTCCAAATTTGTCTCGCATTACAGTTTACATACTAGTACCAATTCGTGTGCCAGCAATCTGATGAAAAATGGCCACCTCACAAGTGGATACACATCGCACCAACATATAATAAAACCATACAGTATGTACCCTCTATTGATGATTTGTACTTACGTTGTCAAGGGATTTAACCACTATGTCATATTCAAATGTTGTCATGTTGTGAAATTTGTAATTATATCAATCCAGTAAATTCAAAATCTACACTATATGACACCTGTACTTGATTCGTTACCCTTGACAGATAGCTTTCCCGCCCACGCGGGTAAATGTAGCCATGGCGGTCCCAGTGACGTATATCGGGGGTTTCCCGCCACTGGGGGGATTAACAAGGAGACCTCAGACCCCGGACTCTCTCCACATCACCACCTTCACACCGAGGCCGGCCGGGCGGCAGTGCAGGCGACCGCAGATTTTCTCGTGGGACAAGGTGAGTTCTGAACACCTCGTTTTGAGTTCTAGGATATATGAATACTAGTAAATATCCAAATCTGTTTATAACATTTTAGTGTAGAATTTCTTTAATGGCATGGAGACTGCTTAATTTCTTAAAAGTCTTTTGGATATCTGTATTTACACCACTTCAACCTGTTGCATATGCTTTAGACAAAGTACTCTTCAAGTGAGCCCTGTTTTACATTAAAATTGGTACATTATTTGCAGACACTGGTCTATTGTACCAGATTGGTTTGGAACAGACAACTGGTCTACTGGGGTTAGATTACAGACAACACTGCTACAACTGTCTGTCGCCTGCTCTGTCTGTTGTATTTGTAATTGATGACGCTGGGTCAGTGAGTGGACAACTACAAGAGGCTTTCAGACACAGTGTCGCCATTGTCAACCAAGCTCGTGTTTCCACGGCTCCATTCAACTACATCTTGTCTACTACTGGGAACAAAGGTCTTTTTCCTCTTCTTTGTTCAAAGTCAATGAACAATTGTCAAAAAAGATTATATGGAGGAATGTGGCACCTCGATTTCTGAGGCCTTTTTATCAAATAACTAATATAATTTTATCTGTTGCACTACATGTATATACCTAATATGGTAATAGAAAACAATTACATTGCAAATGAATTTATTCATACAGAACATGGTCTATTTGTAACAACAAATGGTGAAGAATTCAAAAACCGCCTTCAGTTTCTGCAGTCTAGCAATGGCGGCAATAGTTTGAAGACAACGCTGCATGCCACACTAAATGGTATGGGCAATTTGAGAGATGAAATATAGATTCAATATACTCATTGATTTCATTTAAAGACTTTAGATTTTAACTATGCACATATAGCTATGTACCTATTTTCTAGCTATGCAACAAGCTCAACCCGGGTCCTGTATATTTTCGTTCGCGAGCACCGACCCAATAGCAAACGCCAAAGGCAAGGACACAGGACTTTTGCATGACGCCCTGTATCTTCTAGAAAATAAAAACCTTCACCTGATGCAATTTCTGCAAGGGAACAATTCAAATTCTCATACTGCCGTTCATAAAAGGATCTCTAATCACGTGACTGCAAGCCCAACCGATGTACACTGTTTTGTGCCGAATGCAAACCTGCATAAGCAAGGTATTTAAATCACTGATCAGAAGTACCTTTAGCAGAAGGCGAAAATAACGTTTTCGCGGACAAAAAGGTTTCTAAATTAGTAGCTACACCCATTCGGTTACTCATTATCAAAGAAGTATTGAGTGGGAAAGACAAAAACAAATATAAAGTATGTATTAAATAAGTACCCTAACACGCAGTCAATGAGGCGGCCGCATGTAGTTTTTTATTCACAAGACAGCTATCAGTGGCTGCATCTATAGTTCTTAACCTTTATAGTTAGGATCACCATATCTATAGTTCTTAACCTTTATAGTTAGGATCACCGTATCTATAGTTCTTAACCTTTATAGTTAGGATCACCGTATCTATAGTTCTTAACCTTTATAGTTAGGATCGCCGTATCTATAGTTCTTAACCTTTATAGTTAGGATCACCGTATCTATAGTTCTTAACCTTTATAGTTAGGATCGCCGTATCTATAGTTCTTAACCTTTATAGTTAGGATCGCCGTATCTATAGTTCTTTATTTGTATAGTTAGGATCACCATATTTATAGTTCTTAAACTTTATAGTTTACAATTACTATGCAAGGAGGAATAAATGCAAGGGAAAATATATTTTTTGTTCTGTAATTTTGGTATCATTAGGCAAACGAGGAAAGCGGTCCAATATTTTCGAGGAGATTGCTTTGCACACATCGTCCAGCGTCATACAGACCTCCCATTCCACGCTCGGTGACATTTTGGGACACGTTCTCCAGGTAAAGGAAGACTGTAGAGAAGTCCCTGTCTAATAGATTACCAGTATCTAGAGCTACCTACGAGTTGTGTCGCTAAACTAATCTGCTGTACATGATCAGATGTTCACGAGTCTCAAGCATTCATTGCATGCGTTTGAGAGATTATCATATAGATTTCGTTTTTCACCTGCAAATTGTTATTTGGTGTCAAATCTTATTTTGTTAATTTCATTTTCTTTCAAAATTAACTAAAACACCGTATCCTATTGCATGACATCCTGGTACATCACTACGATTTGGGTTCTAGTTTTTCAGTACCATTCAATTGGTAATTATTGTTGTTCATCATCAGTTGACACTGAAAAAAACCCCGTTATATGATTACCTCTTTTTCTATATACCATAACCTTACGAGTTCAGCGTTAAGTTAAGGTTATAGGCTCTATTTTTATTTGTAATAATATACTTGTAAAAAGATTTATTTGGAGCTATGGATTACGTTGTAGGAAAACATGAATATTCAGACGCTGGGCGTGGACTCGTTTGAGATGTTATCGTTGACGACCCATGTCTTTCACATTGACCCCTGTATATCACTTTTTACAGTCCGACTGGAAGGAAGCACCTGCTCTAACATACAACTTCTGCGTCCGGATGGTGAGGCATTTGTGTCACTTATCATTTTGTAGATTATGATATATTTACAACTCATAACTAGTCAATTTCTAAATGTTTGGTTTGTTTTACATGCAAAGGTTCAAATCAGTCCTTTACTGGAAATGCATCAAAGGATGTGATAGATTCTAGAACTACCATTCTGTCAGTACAAGTAAGTTTGGAATGATAGGCACTTAAAGAATCAAAACACTCTCTTTAATAACGCTTTTGAAAAAAATTCTAAAACGCCGTAATGTTTTGCAGCATCCCTTATATGGGGCTTGGCAGGTGAAAAATTCTCCCAGTTCTCCATGCCATCTGACGGTGTCAGGGAGTGGATGCATTGACTTGGATTACAAAATTATGGAGGATTTACGGGGTGTCAAGTATCCTATCACGAGTTCCAGTCCAGTACTTGGTAAATACATTAGCGAATACACGCATGCTGCATTCGCATGTTTTAAAAATGTGTGGCTTCATACGAGAATTTAATGAAATTAGTCAAATCGGCAGACCATGTTGCGTTTCAGTCAGCATACCGACTAGAAAGTAAAATTGCAATAATTAATACAACATGTACATTTTACAGGAAAAAAGTACACTATTAGTGTTTCGGTGAAAGAAATTCCTAAAAATGTAACAACAAATTTTCAAATTACCGAGATTTACATGAAAAAGTCAGACGGCAGTACATTGACGTCACTTCCGGTATCAGATTCTTCCACTGGTACTACAAGAACTGTTTCTGGCGAGGTTATTCTTTCGGAGGTAAAAATAATGTGTCAATATAAATTCTATATATGTGTAAGTAACTGTATTGTTTTATCCAACTGTTCAACATTTTTTTTTCTTTTTTTTACCATCGAAGCCTTTCTATGTTGGAATCAAAGGAACAATGTCTTCGGAAACAGTGACTCGAGAAGATCAGAAAGTAGTGACGCCTGTCGGAGGACAAATCGACTTTGTTCCTCCTTTTGGTAGACAAGTTCTTTTCTATAAAGAAAAAATAAAAAAAAAATTGAGGATTTTGTTTGGTGTTTGATGAATCAGAATATTCAATCATACCTTTATCATACTGCATTTGAAGTTGTTGACAGAAATTACAGATAACAACAATATGCTCTAACAATGCGAATGTATTATAATATTTATAACATTTTCGCTATGTACGCGTTATGAGATACAAGTTATTTGCACACTCCAAGGCATCACTTGGAATTAATTAACACAGATAATAAGTAATTTATTACACAGGTTTTTTTGTGTTTTTGTTTTTACAGAAACTCTTGTATACAATGAAGAAACATCCGTAAGTGTTCGTGTTTCTAACGCGGGGACAGTAAAACAGACATTCAAATTAACAGCAGCAGACACTGCGAGATTTCTGATTGACCCAACAAAGCACGTGACATTAAACGGCAACCAATCGAAATCGATCGACTTCCATCTTAGAGCTGTTCCACCAAAAACATCCACGTAAGTTCATATCTTACGGGTGTATTTCATGTATAACATTAATATTTTGTTCAATCAACATTTCGATTTTGTAGAAAACTCACAGTGACCCTAGAAATTGAGAGAGCTAATTCTCAAATTGAACAAAACTTCATGGTAAGAAAGAACGACTTTTATTTACCGGGTTTTCAAATAAAATATGATATAACTGTATTGGCTGATTGTCCACAATTTAAAAGCACCTTGTTTAATCGGAAGGTGTCCACTGTCAAACCACCAAATGTAATAGTCACCAGCCGTACTGAGAACTGTAAAAAGGACATCATGAACCCCAACAACTGTTCCCGCCAGCAGTGGGAGGCGGATCTAACAGTTGTCTTCACAGCCAACATGACGCGCCTGTACATCTCCCCGATATCCAGGGCACTCGTCTTAACATATGATAGAGACGCCATTGACAAAAACAAGTTTACAGCTACCATCAAGTAGGTTTTGTTTTACAGTGATATAGTTGTTCTGTTGAGTTTTTCTCTCATTTAGGTTGTGCATGCAAAATTACTGTGAGAACCATAGAAAATTTTTAATGAAAACATTGAATCTCTGAGACAATCTCTCTGAGTTAAAACCTGACATGTTTTAATTCATTTTGTAGAGGAGACTGTTGTACCTCCAAAACTTCAATAATCGCTGTTGATTCTGCAGGGAACACAAAATCATCTTCTATAAATTTTTCCGGGGAAAATGAATTTGGCATTAGTAGTTACATCAAAGTTAGTACTTCATTCAAATTAACTTTTACAAGTAACATCGAAGTTGGCACGTCGTTAAATTAACTTTTATAATTAAAACACCCCGAATTTTAAACAGATAATCAAGTTTTTATCGCGGTTCGTTTTCATAAAAGGGAAACAACTCTGTTAGGATTTTTTCTCGTCATATCTTTATCATATTCCAGAAACAACGAGATAAAATGGCCGAAGACTCTGACCCCCCGACAGTGTGGATAGCGGTGGGGTGTGTTCTAGGTGCCATGGCCGGCATTGGAGCGTCAGTGGCCCTCATAAGGAAATACAAGCCATTCCAGAACAAGGTGAACTCGGACCCCCCGGATTTTCCCGATCCTATTCCAAATCAAATGAGCAATGGCCACTCCGACAATAGCAGAAGGAGTGTGTTTACCGGATTTGGATCTTAGTACTGAGTATGTACTGTCACACAGCGAAATAAAGCTGGGAAATACCTAAACTTTGGGGAATGTTGAAAAACATGTATTGATTTGCCATCATGACATTATCAAATTCTATTACAAAAATGATTTTGGTATAGTAGGCAAAACCTATTTTTTTACGTTTTTGTTTTTTAATTGACTTGTTTTAATCTGATTAAATGAAAAATCTATAAGCGCACACTGATTTAGCACTTTAAAGTGTAAACTATATAGCATAAATATATATGTTCACTTATATTAATGCTGTAAATTCTATTTATATAACGATTTTAAATTCTTGATTCACTTACCGATGGGGAGTGACTATGTTTTCTTTGAAAGTAAAATAAACTTTTAGTCAGCGTAAAGAGAGTCTTCTAGCAATTTTTATATTAACTAACATAATTCCATATACCCCCTCCTCCCTTTTCAAAGCTATTACGAGTCTAACAATAGGACACTTGTATTTTTTTTTCTCATATTTATTGGCAACCACATCACAGTTAAAGCTTAATGGTATTTAGAATGCAAACTTAACGGAATTAACAAACAAATCATCGATTTGATATAAAATGTATAATATGCACTCGTTTTAAACTAATTATAGTCAGATGGTCTGAGTCAGCTACTTACGGCTGGGTAAATGAAGGTATCAGATAAAACAACTACCAATTATTATAAACAGATGACTATATACTTGCACATGTATAGTTATGTTCTTTACAGATATACGACAAGTGTGAGCAAGAAACAACAAACTCTACACCATATACACATATATTAAAACCCTTTTTCACTTCCTGACTTTTTCTTATGCTTTTCTCATTTTGGTGAAATAGAGGGATGCAATTGGAAATTCTCTACTTGTGGTTTTTAGAAATCAGTGATGGGGAGTCAATTCATCTGTTGCATGCACACAAGGTGAAAATAAGTTGTTTTTTTTTAATTAAGGTATATCACAGATATATACATTAAATGCTAGCATCATTTTTCTCTACATCTTAACAAGAACACTATATCTGGGTTTCTTTTAAAATCCAAATTTACTTTCTTATTATACTATTTGCAGTTAGTCATCTTGCACCACTAGTCTCATATTTTTAGATCATATGGCAGACACATTTACTTCGAAATAACTACTTAGTAGTTAATGACGAAACACCAACAATATAATGACACTTTTGCAAAATAAACTTTGAGATAAATGTAACGATAGAAAATCATTTTCAAAATATGCTGCACAGTACACGTTTGATATATTAACACGAATGATTACACATGGGTTGGGAAGGCGATTACGTTCATGTTGCATTAGCACCATCTTCTTCAACATCTGTCACTGACTCTTGTGAACTTGATTTCATAAAAAGCCACTTTAGAGAGCTAAATGCCCTTGTACATTGTTCCATTCCATAAGTGAACTTCTGAGTCTGATTTCTAGTATCCTGCGTCACGGCACCAGATGCAGGTTTCTTGGATTGCGTTGAACCTAACTGAGACACTAACCAATCAAATGCCTCTTCTATTCCCTCCCCAGTTATGGCCGATACCGGAAACAAATCTAAAACAGGAAGATGTCGTGTGTAATTTTTTTTATAAGGAAATCAGATGGAATTTTTCTTCAAATCTAAATTAATCAACAAAGCTTCCTTCTAATATTAAACTGGAAGTTTTTACGCTTTCATGTTTCTCTCTTTTTTTAAAAGCGCTGATATATATGTTAAAATACTAACTCCAGACTCTCTTGAGTTGAGTTAGTCTCAGTTTCTCCGTGATATCTTCCATTGACATGACGTCATTAAGATCAGACTTGTTAGCTAGGATGAGGTATACGGCCTGGTCAAGTTCGTGTGACAGATTAGCGGGAAGTAAAATGTCGTGATACAGCTCGTCCATTCTTTCTTCGTCACTTCTATCAAGGACAAATATGACGGCATCTGTTCCTTTATAGTAGAAGCGAATCAATGGCCGCTAAAATTGAATATACAAAAAGATTATTGCAAATGCCAAAACCTCTCTGTGCTAAAACATATTGATAAGATCCCATCTGAGCGAAAGTCTTTGTTGTCAAATCATTATTTAAAAGTTGATTTGTTTTCTTGTGTGTACTTTTTGATCGACATACAGTATGACAATGTAACTTTACCATTTTCTCCCGACAACCGATATCCCATGCTGTAAATCTTATGTTCTTGTGTTGAATAGTCTCGACATTGAAACCTAAAACAAATCGTGTACACATCACAACAGTGTGGAGAACAAAGAACACTTTCTTTATTCCAAGAGATAGATATCTCAAAATACTCTTAATTACCATCTGCAAAGTGGGTACACGGCGAGGAGAAACTCAAGTAAACATGTTGTATTTTATGAAAACAGAGGCTTCTTTTAGATATTTACAATAAAATTGCATTAATATTCTGTAGTAGGTGATTGTAAATCTCAAGTATCACCCTTATAACGTCATACTGTTAGAATACCAAAATTACGTGTTTTCTTGGTGAACACACGGTAGTCATTTAGAGCAACAACCTTACCGATAGAGGGCGCTGCATCTATGACCTCGCCAAGCTTTATCCGATATAGTAAGGTCGTCTTTCCAGCGGCATCCAATCCTAAAATATGAAGCATGTCTCAAAGATAGGAAATTTGGAAAACTTCTATTTAGTCCTTGATTATAAAACGGTTCAAATATTTATTGTCAATATATTCTACCATCAAGATTTTTTTTTTCACAATATATATTGTTTTTGTTTTTACTAGCTAAGAATTAAGAACTTCTTATGTTCAGCCCAGAATTTTTCCAACGCAAAAATACTAGTATACATGTAACAGGTAAGCTATGTACGCACTTTATAATGTCTTTAAAAAAATGTGCACTGACCATTTGTTTCAAAGGGGCATTGAAGAACTGAACTCGATTCCAGCAAGTCAAATTGTATATTTTTATTATTTACGGTGTATTCATCTCATTGTTTATCGATGTCTACAACATCGACCAAAGAATCGAAGCAGACCATTATTGCTGAAAGATCTCGTCAAAATACCGAATTCGTAACCAACCAACCACCCCCCCCCCCCCCAAAAAAAAAAAGAAAAAAAAAAGAGGAGCCACCAATGCGTTATACAAATATACAGATCTGATCAAATTCCTAGGCAAGCAAAGGCTTTTGTTTGTGCAGAAATTGTGCTTTCCAATTATCTTCTGGTTATTTTGATGGCGAAATGAATCACACGGCATACTGGTCTCTGTGAAACATTCTTCGGAGGGGAAAAAACAGATGGTGCTTTATACCTTGTGTAATAAACCCCAGAGAAGAAGAAATAATCTGTAGCAAAAATCGCTTTACTTACCACTGCAAATTCAGAATCAGGTTTATATATCTTTTTCAAGAACCGACCAAATGCATTTTCTTTAAGTATAAACGGTATGCTTTTAATTACATCACATGTATATAGCGATGTATGCAAGCTGCAACACTTTGGGCGATATCAATGATAGGGAGAATGCTGATTATTACATAATTTACTTTTTTTAAAATAATTCTGACTGCTGGGAAATCGAATGTACTGACATTTGATGAGAAATGATAGGGGAAAATTGATGGTGAGTTGTAGACTTGTCAGAAGAAAACCCGTAACCAACGCTGTCAATAGATAAGTCTTCGAGTATTCTTCTTCATGCAAAGATGTGGCATGTCGGATTTTATGCTTAAAAAAATCAAAATTAATGTAGATTTATAAACAGTTATAACAGAAAAAATCTGTTAATCAGAAAATAATGTACAGTAAGGCCCATGATAATTAATTAGGTACAGTCTGAGAGGAAATTAATTACAAAAATGTATGTGACTCATTATGATGTAGGCATCACACGGATGAGAAATATGTTTGTGAGTAGACGAGATGAGTACATCATATCTTCCAAGGCGGCCTTCCGTGTTTATATTACATGTGGGACCTAATATGAATGTTTTTACACACCCATCGTTTCCATGTGGAGAAATAAAGTATATTCAAATACTGTATTATCATAACCTGAAGAACAGTCCATCCTATACCTTGTAGCCAAGTAGGGAATCTAGTAAATTACAACATAAGGTACCGTGGTCTCAAGAACAAAATATTAATTTAGAATAACACAATTACTTTGAACTTTGCTTTTGTTACCGATCTCATTTACAGGAATTTAGTTTGACGTTTATAGTATATACAAGGTTAACAAATGTCGCCAAGTTGGTCATTTCGCAAACTTAGTCTGTTAAGTTAAATGTTCATTGTTTTTTCTGATAAATAGGGAAATATGACCAAAACCTAACTGCTATTAACACATGCAGAATATCACTTAAACTATTGTTTCATTTATTAAGTTTTATCTTTATGTCGCAATGTTAGATGCTGCGTAGTTCATTATTCGGTAAAAAGAAAATTTATCACATTGAACATATAATACTCATTGATGTTTTTAATTCTTCTGGTCCATCTTCAAAAAAGTTCATTTTCTAATCAAATTTAACATCCCTTTTATTCCTTTTTGTTAAATTGTAGGGGGCTTGAGGAAGACAGTCTGAGGTTCTTGAATTATACCAGGTGTCTGACAATCAAAGAAATCTGGTCCCATTTTTGTCACATCCATAAACTTGATAGTTTTCGCTAACATCCCTCCTTTATATTGATCGATCAGGTGAGTGATATAGCCTACAGATTTACCAATCAGCTGGACGAAGAAAGTACGACCACGGCGACAGAGAAATCTGTTATCGTGGACATCTACAGAAAACGACAACGGGAGAGCGATCCTAACGAGTGACGCCGACATTTATACCTCTCACAAATTCCTTCACTATTTTTTTTTCGTTTATTTTTTTGTTATGGTGTTTAAAGATTACTTGTTATGTGTAAAGATTACTTGTTATGTGTAAAGATTACTTGTTATGTTTTCTGTCTAATAGATATCACCACAAGGAAAACATGCAAGATATGTTTTTGATTAAATAAACAGGAACTCAATATTCTGATGTCGAAATTATGGATTATGGAAAATCTCGTACTAAATCAACAACGATGAAATTGATATACATATCAAATATATAACAGTCTTTCAGAGTAGTATAAATTACATATGACTTGACATGTGAGTACAAAAACCAAACATTAAGAAGCAACCTGAATTACAAACCTATTGATTACTAATAGGAACTCATAAAGAATCATAAATTACTGTTTTTCCGCTACGGCGTGTTCGTATATTTATATATCATTAAACGTACTCACCACAAAGCAGTATTCGTACGTCCCTCGATTTAAACACCCTGGCCCATATATTCCCCATAAGAAAGACGGATATTGTTAACACAGAATGGTCCGCATCAGTCACATCTCATACCCTCTCATCCTTCCTCATGTGTGTTAGCATTTCTAATGTAAACAGAAATGACGTGTTTTATTGATTCAAAGACTTCCGAAAGTCGGAGGTCGGTTCCGAACAAACTATTGACACAAAGAGGGAAATTTTAAAACCAATACTTGTTCTTTCTCAATTGAAGGAAATTTAGATTTCCTTATCCAACCCCCTATGTCCAATATTTTTATCAATAATGCACGCACACATATTTTTTTTTTAAATCTCCCGACTCAAAGACGCTTTCACGATACATATTTTATTCAAATAAATTATCTTACAATATGACCAAAAATACTCAGGTTGCTTATTTTATTTGTTAGAATAAAGTTTATCGGGAAGGAAATTACTTTGATAACCTGTGTTGTCCAGCGAAATCCCTCAGATATATATCGATAATACACTACACAACGTGATTAGTATTTATCTCCAGACTTAATTAGACATAAAGACATGCCGTGTTCTTTCAATGTCCAGGAATACTGGGATTTACTTTCAATTACAGGAATTTTTTAGATAAGTTTATGATTTACAACAGAAAATTACTTTTACTAAACTACTGTAGATGTGGTTGTAATCTTATACAAGATTCAATGAGGTGACTTGCTGAATAAGGATTTGTCTTCATGATACTGGAATTTTCCCAGATAGTTTCCGATGCTAATTTTCAAAAGGGACTCTAACTGTATAGCTTACTTACATATGTAGGCTACACGAGTGTTGTTTTTTTTTTTTGATGGCCCATGCGCTTTAAACCAAAACATAACAAATGCTGCCCAAAAAAATTACCGGTAGACAAAAATTATTTCAAAAGGTATAAAAACTATAGTTTTCATCTGCAAAACCATATTTAACGGTTGTAAAGTATAGTTTACGAATGATAATAAAGTTTATATGTCTGCAAATAACGTTAACGATCGATTTTGCTGGTAAGTAGAGATTCACATCTGTAAACTATAAATTGCATTCGTTAACTATGGTTACGAGTTGCTGATCATAGTTTCCCACTCGTGAAACTATATTTATCAGAAAAACTATGTTTTGCAATCGGAAATGGTTGTTTTCAGTGTTAACTATAGTTTTACACTTCTGAAACATAGATGATCGCGTTAACTATGGTTTACAGATGTGAAAAAAGATTATCGTCGTTGACTTTAGTTTTCTGTCCGTAAACTATAGTTACAACCGTTAAACATAGTATATTTACTTTGAAACTATGATTAGCACATTTTTGTGAATTTGGCGTGCGATAGAGATGCATTGTCAAAGGGAATAGGGTATTACAATCCATCCCTCATGACAGAGACGCAAGTCCCAGTCAACTTAGAAATGGCCTCTTACAGAAGCCAGCTTAGTAAGGAAGACTTTGGCATCATTACAACGACACGGGCGGGAATCTTGAACACCCTCAATATAATGAGTAGTGAGATGAGCATGCATACCAGTGTCATTTTAAAACAAGATTTAGGAAATGAACAAGTCTACATAGACATAGGTCCCGTTTCACCAGACTGTCCTAAAAAGAAGAAGAAACAAGACTCTAGCAAAAACCACTTCATTTCCAGCAATGACAGACATTGGATGAACGATTGTCAAAAAAAAACCCAGAAAAGCGAAATAAACACATTGACACAGAATATGTAGAGGAATCCTTTCTAGGAATGCATATACGGTACTCAAATCTATCACAAGACCAGTTCCGCTACTATGCAGTCAAAAAAGAAATTAAAAACTACTATATTTCCTAATATTTTTTGTTACAATTCAAATTACAATGTATTGACACCAATGCACAAGTGCCCGTCTTTCACCAAGATATCATCCATTTATGAACTAGAATATGTTAGAAATGTAGAAATTGGCCTCTTTTTGGTTAACAATAAACATGGATATAATAAAATAGTTAACAGATAGATGACAATTCTAAATCTAAGTTGACATGCCTTCAGTTACAATAGAATGAAAACAAAATTTAAGAACACTGAAATTTATTGTTTATGGTATTACAACATAACAAGGTTTCTGTAATGACTGCAAATGCCTTTAATTGAACAATTGTTTCTTAATAAGAAATTCGATTTAAAAAAGACTGACATATCCAGTGGAGAGAAACTGACAAATAGTGAACACTTCATGTAAATTCACTTAATAAATGCATACAAATGTTCAAAATCAATACAAAAATACTGACATAAAAATAAAAAGAAATCCTCCTGTTCTATATATCTGACTTGAAAAATAAACTCTATTTAATAATAGGAGAAAAGGCATGATGGACCAGACCAAGTTTTGAACCCAGGCCCCGAAATTCTGTTGTTAGGTGCTCCATTAAACAACTAAGCTACATGTACAGGAAGTCATGAATGGAACTAGTCTGACTATCTTGAACCATACAACAGATAATTTTCTTTAAAAGTTCTTTCCTTTGGGATGTCAATTTTTGATCAATGAGAGAAAATCAATGTTTTCTCTGCATAGCATTACTACCGTAAATTTATGGGGCAATGTCTGGAAAACAAAATGAGAATGTTTCCTTTTATCTTGTTTCATATGTTGGCTCCAAACAATAACAATATCCTTCTTCTCAAAATGGTCATCAGACATTAGAGGGTTTCAAATATTTACATACTAAGGACTGTGGTGAAAATGCAAGCTATGCCAACAAAGGGACATAACTTTCAAGCAGGTGATAGTTGTCTAAACTTTAAAACTTCTCAAAAGCAACTGGCTGTAATCACAGAAATGGCAGTAAGTCACACTGACTTTTTCAATAGTTAAACTTAGTTTTCAAAAAATCCCTGGGTTAAACATAGTTTTCAATGTAACAGATAACACACAATGGTAACATGCAAAATATGCATCAACATGCAAAGATCTTCTCATTGAATAAAAAAATCAACTAAATCTACAGTGTACAATTAAAGATAAAATAGAAACAATAAAAGCATACTCTAGGGCTCTGTTGAAATTAAAGTTCAACTGATTCAGAACTTATAAGTATGAGATCAATTACTGTATACGGGAAATCTTTGCTCCCGTTTTATATTTGCCCCTTCATTTCAGCAAGTGAATTCAAGATCGGGCGATTTTGAAACAAATTCCAAATTACTCTGTAAGAAAGAGTATCTATCATACAAATGTGTCTGGGAGAATTTAATATCGGGCCAAAATGTTTGCAAGAGTAGAGATGTGAACAAAACACAGTGCAAAAATAACTCTGTATACAATAAATTATAACTTTAAAAATCTGTTTAAGGAACAGGAAAATAAATGCATTAAAGGGTTTCAAACATTTCTTTCTACACTCATTTCATTGTTTAATATTATGCCATTTATCAAATGGGAATCAACCTGGCATATAACCATGCCAAAAAAAAAAAACAACATTTGTTTTCAGACTTAAGAAAATATACACTGTACATAATGTCTGAACAAAACAAACCTGCTGCTTCAGAATAAATTAAGAAATCCTGCTTTAGCGCCAGCTTGGCCAGCTTAGATTAATCTAGCACCAATGTATTTAATACTGATAATGAAGTACTAAACACTGGTCCATCATCAAGAGATTCGGAGTACATAAACAGCTAATGCTAGGTTTCCTATCACACTGGCTCCGAGGACAAAACCTATGAATCCTGGACTCTTCAAGAACCTAGCTGCAATGTAAAACAAACACAGCTTTCATTCTGCTATCACAGTGAGAACACTGTAAAATGAGAAATAAGTAGTGACATTTGCAAAATAGATGATTATGGTTTAATTTCAAATAAATGAAACATTATTATCTACCAACTGCTGGTCAAGCTCCCCTCCCCTAAATTTTTCAGTTTAGTCTCTCTATTTACAGATATGAAGATTTGTTTAGAAGTACCATGTAACTTTCTGCATGCACATGTACATATAGATTAACTTACTGAATGAGAATCCAGTAGACTGTTTTGTAGTGCTGTCCACAGGACAAATGGACGTCTGTCTGCTGGCCTCACTCTTTGTTTCACTGTTGTCAGAATGATCGGACTCCTCGTACTGGAACTTTTCAGAAATCCTTGATCTTACACCACTATCATATGACCTAGGGGCATGGAAGCTGGAGCTAGCTGACAAATGAGAGCCTCCATTTTGAAAACCATTCTGGAATGGCTGAGGTAGAAATAGATTCGTTGATTTGGCTTGCAGACAGGGACCACGATTCACAGCAAACGGACTTCTTGTTGTTGAAACTAAAAAATTTGACGTTTTAAAAATCTTAGTTCTGAAGCAACTACCGTAACAACACTGTAATTCAGGTACATATAGCAAACTCACTGAATTATACCCCTTCTAAGAAAAAATTTATTTACTGATATATCCTTGCCAAAAAAAAGTAGAAACTTACAACAATTTTCTTGTACAAAGACAAGGCTTGCAACAAAACTTTCACTAACAGACACATACAGTAAATGGTCTAATGATTCTTATTGACCCCTCCAATATGGTTTGCATGCATTGTAATCAAAACTAATACTTACAGTAAAATATACTCAAATCAAACTAATCCTTTTTTTTTTTAAATCATTGGTAAATTTGGAACAAATCTTAATGTATATAAACATGACCATCATATAAGTGAATTTTATTGTTCCTCGTTTTTATTCTGTGGTTGAATTTACCTTGAAATTTTGTCGGTGTTGAAGATCTCTGCTGCTTGGAAAAGCTAAATTTAGCAGGACTAATCAGAGGTCTCCTAGCCTTCAGAGCGTGCGCTACGGACCTATTGGAGAAGTTAGAAGGTGCTTGACTGACGCTGGTAAAGGAACTGCTAAACATCCCTGCAAAAACAATATAACAGGACACATGTAATTAAGGAAGAGTTGTAGTTGGTGCAGAGAATAACACACAAATCATACAATATCATCAACTGAGAATGCAGCTATCTATAGGTTTTCTTTATAATGAACAATTTTAATTAATAACTGAAAACGACATTCAGACCTGAGTTTTTCTGCCTTTGGCTTCCAGGAAGACCTAGAGATACAGCTTCAAGGTCAGACAGTGTGTCATCAAAGTTTACTGACTCCTCCTCCATGACCTCTGACCCTTCATCCTGGTCACCACAAACCTGACTAGCTGAGTATAACACACTACCTTTAGATGTATCAGAAGGGCATGATGACGACTTGCTGACATCCAAAGAAAGCCTGCAAGAAAATATCTCCATACAATAAACATTCATTTTATACATATGCTACATATTCAAGCTGATGAAATTTTACAACTCTTAAGTACTCTGAAATTGTAAAAGTAACGAACAAAATATATTAATTCTCACTGAAAAAGCATGTATATTTGGAATTGCAAGTTATACCATGTAATACACATCCTAAGACTGACTTGATAGTGTAGGTAAAATTTACCGTCTAATGTTTATATTGGGTACAGCTCTTGACTTCCTGGCTGATAAGAGACACAGAGAGGAAGTTAACCAGTTCCCTAACAGAAGAATGGGTTCTGCCTTCATAAAGACAGGAGAAGTGCTGTTTTCTTGCAGGAGGAACAGAACACTGAGCCATAGAGGAATTTGTAATGCATCAAAGAGGCGTAGTCTGGAAATACAGAGACGAGATGGATCAGAACTTACCTCAGGTTTTGGAGCCATATAATTTAGACCACCTTACTGTTTCACTTTTAAAATGTAAAAAAGAGAAACTGTCCCGAGATATTTATGCAGCACATTCGAACGATTTTTTTATAAAAATAAATATACCTGTGAAAGAAGTAAAATTGAAATCAGTCAAAAGAATATGTCCAGTATATCTTCATTGACTCATTATAATTTTTCACTCAGAAAATTTCACAGGAATGAAAACAGATTTCTTATGGAGAATTATACTGGGAACATTGACATCTTTCCTTTATTTCAAAGTCAATTGGAATACCTTAATACACAATTTTTCAACATCATCTGGGTACTTTCATCTCGCTTGCAATGCAGAATCCCTGTATACTTTACATTTTTAACTATGTATTCAAACCTGACTAGATAGAGAAGGGGAAGGGGAAATATACAATGCATTAATATCTTGGGACAGTGTACAGTCTAAATCTTATGAAATCTGAACTTGTTCTATTCAAAGTTACATTTTCATCCCCTCAAAATTTAACACTTTTTCAAATGTAACACTGATATGAAAGGTGATTTTTTCCAACTATAATGACCCTGGAATGAGGAATGATGATCAAATATTTTTTTTATCAATTTTGATATACCATAGTTACCTGTTTTTTCCGACTGTAATTTTACTGATAATGCTCATAGTCAACCCCAGCATTCCAATCAATTTCCTGTAACTTTCTATGCTGACCAAGAACACTTCAACAACCTGGTGGTACCCTCTGAGGTACGTTCTGAGGTGTTCATGTACGCTGAAAGCTGTGCTGAGGTAGTGAAGAAGCAACAGAAGAGCACAGACTGTAGACACTACCTCCAGAAGTCGACCAATCATCAACAGCCGAGACGAAGACTTCTCTGGCACCTGTACCAAAGAATGGTTCATTATAAAATTATAAGTCCCTAACAATGGGTTCAATAATCAGTATTGTTAACTACGGTGTAATATTTGGGTTTTGGGTACATTGATAAGTCAAGAGTTACATTCATGACAGATTCTTTTTTACAACTGAGATTCCTGGGAGTCAATTTTAGTGGATTTTTGAGAAAGTATTATTGAGGATTACTAAATAAAGAACATTTTTCATAATTCCATAGGTATGTTAATTAATAGATTAGTTTGCATAGGTAGCAACAAAAGCTATAAAAATCGACCCCAACAAATTCTAATGACTCCATAGTTAATGGTGAGTAGTTATTACTTGTATCTGGGAGTCTTCTGATGGTGTGGGTAAAGCTTCTGTGTAGAAAGTGTCCAGTTTCTGCTGTAAGATATCATCTTGTTTGGACAATTCCTTGTTGACCACCATCTGACACTCGGGACAGAGTCTGTACAGTTTTTCCAAGTATCCCTCAAAGGCTGTCACTTCTGTGTCAAAATTAGCCTAAATTCAAAATATAAAGCAGATTTTATCATTTCAGCCAGAAATCTGTTTGAATTACATGTAACTCAGTCTCTGTTAAAAACTTGCTTTGCTAGGAAAAAATGTAAAAGTTGTAAGATCTTAAAAATCACCCATATCCAAAACAAAGTTGATACCCATTAATCAAAGATTTCATATTTCCAGGGGTTATTTTTGCGAGTCATAAAATGTGCAAATCAAAGGCCTGAAGGCCTGAGCGGCGCATCGCATTGAAGGTAGCTAAAAACATCACAACAAGTTGTTAAATATTGCCATTCTACACATGGGGAAGGTGGCACGCTTTTCCTCATTCAGTTTGACATCGTGTTATTCGTTTTATCAAGTGATAAAATACGAAATCTGTTCTTAGCTATAGGAAGACAGCAACTTACTCTCATTTTAACATAAATATTTTATATACGAAATTATTACATTTTTTTTACCTTCGATATTCGAACAATTAACGTCACCGCTTTTAAATTGAAGTACGAACTTTTGTTATGCAAATTATCTCATCGGTTGACTGGTCCCCTGTCCCTATCATACGTACATTGCATTGCAGGCATTGCCAGTCTATCTCATCTGCGTATTAATCTTTGTTCTGTTCTTTCATTGATGTTGATGTTTTTTCAATGTGTAAAGGAGATATCTGTTGTAATGATTTGTTGATATTTTTAAAACGAATACTGAATATATGTTCCTGGTTGAAAATACGTAACAATCAGAACGGCACTATATATTTATTGGAGCATTGATACTCGAGTTCTATGACGCCGCTTGTATATAAGCCGAGAGAAGTGAGCTGACAGCAATGAGGCTACATCGCTGATAGCGATGCGCCTCAAAAATTTAGGTTACTTTTTTAATTTGCATCAGACATTTTATGCAATTCAAAAAATTTTTCAATAGAAAAAAGTGTGCCAGCTTTTTCTCCTGCATTCTGTATATTTTGTGAAATCAAAGTGAATTAAGTGATCATAACAAAAAAAATTATATCATCAAAAAATAACTGTATGCACAAAGCATTTTATAAATCTTCCTTGATTTAAAGCAATCTATCATCTTAAAAGTTTTCAATCCACAAAACTAAAATGAGTGGACCAGTATTGGCACAAGAAAAGCCATACAGTATTGAATCTAACCTCATTCAAAGGTACAAATGCTGCCAGTTGCTTGGTTTTCAGAAGCTGGTTTCTGGTACAATTCTCACACAGGACATCATTATTGCTGATATAATCGCCCTGTGCACAGGACACAGGATGGTTCAAATCTCCATTGTACTGGGTCGGAATAGGCTTGTTGTAATCTCCATCCTAAGTACATCAGATAATAAAATTAATTTAGTCAATGTGAAGAAAGCAAAAATGACACAAAATTCATAAAAATTAGAAATGTCTCCTGGTACTTACCTCATTAAATCCATTGTACTGCTGACATGCAGGACAGTCCCAGCAGTTTTTATTTCCATATGGGACAACCGCATCAGTGGAACAAAACCAGCAGTTTACTTTTACTGGATAAAATGGCCTTAAAAATTGATCCAAACATTTGAGCTTTTTTTTTGTTTATCAAACCCACTGATAAAAGTTCTTAATTTTCTCATTCAATAATTTCAAGATACATACTATAGTTATTTCAATAGATTATTTTCAATATCAGAACATTATTGAAAATTACTGACAATAATGACTTTCAGAAATCTTAGCAACGCCAACACTTTAATAAGATAAATATTTTCTGGTAGAAAATATGTTAAACTTAGCTGACTATCTTTGATCCTTAAATAAGGATTAAATGAATGTAATCACTAATTAAGGTGGCTCTACAAACCAATGCATTATTTGATGGATCGATGAAGAATCATTTTTGAGAAATGATTACATACATATAATCAAAGTACTGAAGTACTGACAGGAGTTGATTCTATCGATTATTATTTATTTTAGAATCAACGATAATGTTATTTTGCAAGGCAAGTGGTTTCTTGTATTTGATTGACGCACATTTTTTATTGTATGAATACCCGGACTTTTCTGAAAAGAAATTTCGAGAAAACTCCATAAGAATCATGTCATGTAATATTTAAAGATACTATTAATTCCATCAACGTACGTATCAGTAATCGAAATATTTCTGAAAAATTGTATGGATTCAAGCAATATTGAATGCTAGCTTCGTTCAACCAGACACTCGGCTGTCTCCGTTAATCTCCGACAAGCAAGAGAAATTGTCTGCTTGTCAAAGATTTACAGAAACCACCGATCGTCTGGTTGAACGATACTATAGTAAACTCTAGCGTAGGAATACATACCACTACAAAAAATGTCTAAATTGTTTCCTACCATTTAAAATCTGACTATTTTCAAGGTATCAATAAATAATTTTCCTTGAAAAACAATGCTTCAGAATTCATTACAGCGAATTTATTGATTATTTCCGAGAACTAAGTCTTTTCAGCGGTGATGTTTTGTGCTTAGGTCCAAACACTGTTTTACTTTCGGTTTGCCAGAGTAACTGCATAGGAGAGTTGATTAAAATCACATTGTTTAATCTGCGAACAGGATATCTTAGATCTAAAAATTTGGTACCAATTAATGCACAATACAACAAGATGCAATAATAATTGGGGCGATTATAAAGTCTCCCAAATGAACAAGGCAATCATTGGGAGTAGGGATGACCAACATGGGTCAAATTTTACAGACAAAAAGATTTAGAACTTTATTATTTTTATTTCTGAAGTTTCATGACCATTTTTATTTCTGAAGTTTCAAGCCCATGACCTTCATACCATTTGATGCCCCTTAACACCAGAAACAAAAATATATATGGTTTGGGGTGGGGTTCTTAACCGTTTTCAAGATATTCGGGCACTTACTGTTTGAGAGGGGTCAGGACAACCCCTAGGACCCATGACCTACATACCATTTGATGCCCCTTGACACAAGGAGCAAGAATATATATGGTTTAGGGGTGGGGATCTTAAGCATTTTCAAGTTATTTGTGCACTTCCTGTTTGAAAGGGGTCAGGACCACCCCTAGGGCCCATGACCTACATACCATTGACACAAGGAACAAGAATATATATGGTTTAGGGGTGGGGATCTTAAGCATTTTCAAGTTATTTGTGCACTTCCTGTTTGAGAGGGGTCATGATCACCCCCTGGGCTCATGACCTACATACCATTTGATGCCCCTTAATATGTGGAACAAGAATATATATGGTTTAGGGGTCAGGATTCTAACAATTTGAGATATATGGTAATTTCCAATTCCTGGGAGGTGGGGATGACCCCAGGGGTCAGATCTAATAAACCCTATATATTGCCTGTAACAGACAATATATGATTCCGAAAACCTTTATCATTACATGTATCTTTGTCTTTTTTCAAGTTATAACCATTTACAATAGAGTCTAAGATTTTTCCAATAAGGTTCAATGTTAGACCCCACTTCCTTTTGACCCCCTAGAAAAAGGTTGGCCAACCCCAAATGAGAAAAATCAAACCAGCGTGCACATCTAGATATGCAGGCTTATGTTATCCTAGAGTTTTGTACGATTCTGTTCAGCCATCTCTGAGAAACGCGTCGGACAAGTTCAGAGCGGGAAAGAAGAAAAAGAAGAAGAAACCATACAAAAACAATAAGTCTCCAAACTTCGTTTGGGAGACTTAATTATCTATAAATACATATCAAAGACGGCCATATAAACTTTATGATATATTTTTTTAAAAAATATTTATGAAATAAAAAACAAGAATTGTAGGTATTTTTTAAATCTACGCATAAAAACTGCAAATAAACTGTTACTCGCATTTAACAATTGCTGTAAAATCAAATTTCAACAAGAAATTGAAACGAAATGGTGAAATTAAAGAAAAATTGGAAAATCTTAAAATCGAACCGATCCCGATCGTACTTAAACTAAGCACGAGCAAAATCATATAAATTTAGAATGTATCACAATTTTGCATAAATTTCAGGCTGTTTAGCTGTAAAATGGTTTTGTCGTTTAGTCCAATCCACACTTTGCAAAAGTTGTTCCCTTTTGCGGGGTCAACCCAAAGGTCAAAAGGGAAAAAACAACTTTTCCCTTCTTTATGCAACCAAATATTTGGGCGTCCTGTGAAGAAATCTCTTAGAATTTAATTCATTCTTTGCCCCAACTTGGGGCAATCAAAATTCACAGAGGAAACTGATTTCTAATGTCTAATGACGAATTACAACCCTCTAAACTACAAAGGCTACTGTGAGAAATATATGGGTTTCCCCAAAGATAGCGGCCAAGGGACATAACTTTTGTAAAGTGTGGATTGGTCTATTCCTATCAATTACTCAGAGTTAACTGCAGAATTTCTGTAAAATTTCAATTTTATAAAATGATTCTGATGGGAATCAGTTTTTTTCAATCGGGATCTGTTAAAATTTGATAAATAGCAATTTTCCTCAAATTTCGCATTTTCGTTTCAATTTCTTTGTAAAATATCATTGTTTAGTAAGTACTTTATGTGACTATATATGCTATTCTTAACATTTTATTCATATATAGATTCAAAAGATATAAAAGAATTACAATTTTGATTTTCAGAAATATTTTTTTTAATTTAAAAATTAAATACTTGACCAAACAATCTTTGGCATGTAGGCCTATTTATTCATAATTATATATTTACATCTCCCAAGTATTATTCCCTCTATTTCTTACGGAAACTTATAGTTAATTCATAGCTCTACATAGAAACAGCCCGACTGAAATCTACACGCATTGATCATTGCAGAAAAAAATTTACATAACCCGCGTTAGCGGGTTATGTATTTTTTCTGCAATGCGGCTACCTTCATATCCTGAATGAATCACCAAAGAAAGCATTTTATTGTTTAAATTACACATTAATTGACACCACGTTTTAAGCTCTAAAATACCCTGTTTGTTCTCAAAACAGTTTTTACAATTTCACTTAAAAATACAAAATAATTCATATAAATAATTGAAAGCCGAAATTTATCTCTGTTTAGTGGAATCATATTAAAAAAAAATTCTCTATCGATCCATCAAATAAAATGTTGGTGTGTCGAGGAACTTTAAGATAAATTGTAAATAAACATAGAGATAAAGGGAGAATGGTTTGTTAAGCATATTTTTGGTTAACAAGAATTTCTCTCAATATGAAGGTAAATCTTTTTTTTAAGAAAAACTTACCTCACATATTTATATACAACAAAAGAAAGAAGGAGACCCAAAATAATACACATGCACATGAAAATCATTTTGAAATCAAATGATTCTCAAGCACATGTCAGCGGGAAAGTAATTTTACTCTGAACGCCAAACCCGATGTTATTTTACACGAAATGTTACAAGGAAGTATTCTATTTTAGAATAGTATATCATACAATGTATAATACTCGGTATAAAAGTTAGTGTTAATGTAAAGTACATCCACGGAATTTTAATAAAATATGGGAATATTGATTTCTTAAATTTATAAATATGAGAGAGAGAAAGAGAGAGATTCAACATAATCTTTCTTTCACATTTTGTGCAATTGATATACTGCAGAGTTTTGATGAAAAAAAAAATGAAGAACACACATCTCGCCATCCTTTATTCAATTTTATTTAGACTTGTGATAGTCACTGAGTGTATCATAAATTTAGAGAGAGGGAGAGAGAGAAAGGGAGGGAGAGAGGGGAGAGAAAGGAGAGAAAGAGAGCTCGATATCTTTCTAGCAATAAAAGCCAAATTGTTCATTCAGTAATGGTTTCTTTAAACGGAACTGAAGGGTCTCAAGATTGAATCTTAGAAGTGGCCAATTTGGTAAAATTTAACCCAATTGCAACTCTTTATAATCATGATTCATGTGTAAATGTACTGTAATCCTATTTTCTTTGATTAAAATTTTGTTGTGTCCTTTTAAGTTATGATATTTAATTCACATGAACTCATATTAATTTGCCTTATATAACGACCAATGATACGATTTATGTAGAAAAATAAAGCATCGTTAAATAAGTGGGTAACTGATGGAACTTTTCTATTCTCCAATTAAGGAACCCACTTATTTTTCATTCAAGTCCCTGTTATATGACACCACCATTTGAATTAAATTAAAGCAGTCCTTTGCACAAACAAGTTTGACCTGATTACTTGCGGACATTTTACTTCAAAACACAAAACAGCATTTTAAAGATGTATTTTTCGTCTGCATGAGCATTATAAATCAATTTTAGTCATTGTAAAACAAAAAATGATAAGTGCAATAAGTTTTTTTAATCTACAAAATTATAGATTTTCTTATTATATAATGCCAGGGTGGTCATGAATCATAATACAAATTACAACCACTTAGTATTTTCTCCTTTATTTTTTTTGAAGACCAAATAATGTTCACATAGCCAGTAAGAAAATCAGAACAAGGCTATAAAGACATACTATTTTCAAATCAAATAGAAAGTGAAATTTAAAATGTTTCCAGCAATGGAAAAAAAACTAACAGCTTTAGCACCTCCATGAATACCAGTTTTCCTCATAAATAGAACAATATAACAAATAATACAAAAATATGCATTAAGTAGTAACTTTTATAAATTCATATTGCATGGTTTCATTTGGCATTACACAGAAATTAAGTATACTCTGCATTGTACAATAAAATTGCATTAAATTAGAATATAAAGATTAATTAAGAGAACCATGCATTTACAAATTCACTGTGACAATATTAAAACCAAAGTACATGTAATATGATCTTTCATTACAGTCTTATCAAAATTAGATACATAAAGCTTTCAAAGTGTTTTGTAGGGAAAAAAACAATTTTAAAAACGTCCTAGCTTGGCTACCTATTGCATCATACATGTATATATACATGTACATGCATGTACCACAGTATATTATGATTATCTACATGCATTATGTGTATCTAAGTTTTGACTAGTGTGTCACACAAAAGGCAGTCCAAATACTCAAATGAACACATTTCTATGAAAAGAGATTACGTTCTGAAAAAATGCCCTTATGTCATAAATTAAACCAACCTAAAAAATTCAAATTGATTTTTTCTTATCATCTTAAAATTCTTAAAAGCATACAGGTATATATCTTTTACTGCAGTGTGCCTTAAATTCAAGGTTCTCATAAAAAGTACACTAGAACGCTTTTGTAAATTCAATCAAATTTAAAGAAACACAGGTATAATATTTACTTATGGTGCTAAATTGTATATTCTAAACATTAAAACATATAGACTAAAAAGAATAGAAAAAAACTTTTAAAAAAGGAATTTCAAAAACTTTTAAACTATAAACAATTAATATAGGGTCATCAAAAGAGACACAAGATTCACAGGAATGCAGAACAAGACTTGTTTCTCTATATTTCGTAAACAATCTTAAGAAATTCTACATACATACAAGTTTAGTTTTAAGGTATACAACAAATGCTTGATACATTGTATATTATATTGGCAAGTTTAACATTATAAATTCCTCAGGACAAAATAAATAAATAGTTGTATTTCCTGCAGTCACCTGTCTGTGCGGCCTTAATAAGATTTTCTTAGAACTAACCTATACATATCTTGTTGATATTTTTTTTCTTGGAATAATCAATGAAGGTGTATTCCATGAAAAAGAACGAGCTTATATTACCAGGAAGAAACATTGATATATAGGTGTTTTCAGTTTAATAAAGTTGATTTGAGATTATGTTTCAACAATCTGACTGGTCATGCTAGCTAGATTAAAGATAATTAACAAATAAATAATATGGTAATTACTGGTACAAATAAATATTTTACCTCTCTATTGATTTTCTTTTTAACATTTGGAATAGGAAAGAAAAACTATGTGTTATCTAGGCCTGACCATAGATGTAAATCAGTTGTAATAGTTTTGGTATATACATGCAACAAAAGATAAATCAGTTTATAATAAGTATAGAAGTAAGTAAAAGGTTATAATGAACATGCTGATATGAATTGACCCTTACTGCGAAGTAATTTTCATTCCCTGTGACTTAACTACATGTTGTAAACTTGACGGATATAAAGAATAACACTTATGAAAAGGTAAAATTGCCCATCCCTAGCACTTCATTATAAGCGTGTTTTACTGTATACAATAGATAGGATTATGAATATTGACTGGACGGTGGAATATAATGTGGACAAATATAATGCCTCTAAAGTTCCCTGTTACACTGCTTGAACGCATTTCACACACGATGGTACATATTCAAGTACATGTACCTAATTAACATTTTCCTTTAAATTGAGCTTCAATAAAATTACAATTTAGGGGGGGAAAAAATCATTTTTCAATAATATTTTGCATACATAGAATAATTATTAGCTTACATAAATGTATACAAAGTTAATGTTTTGCTAAAAACTGCAAATTTGGAAATTTTCGCAAGTGTAATTGCCAGTAAGCAAAGATCACAACCACAGGATTAGGACTATTCTAGTGCCAAAAGAACATTGATATGAAACATGATATTTTTAGTTCTCCAATATAAACCCACATTTTACCTTGGTGATCCTATTCATACTCAAGTAAATTAATTTTAGTTAACTAATCTCTAAAAAATTACTTTATTCCCACAGTTACTGTAATTAAATTGTTTCATGACTTAAATATATACTGGCTTTGACAGCTAACAAAAGTAGTATAACAACATGGGATAATGTTGTACTAATTCAAGCAGAACAAACTAAAATGTATCAGGCCATCTGACTTATTCTCTCTTCTTCCAATGCTTCAGGAACAAAACCCAGGGGGAGCAACTCTCCGGTCTTCATAAGTTTGTAGGTGTTGTCTGGTTTGGTCATATATACATCCCAATCTTTACCAAACTGTCAAGAAAGAAAACATAAAACCTTAAACCTGCAATCAGTGCTAAAAAAAAAATTAACTTATTCAATAGAAACCAGAATAAAAAGACATCAATAAAATTTCTACATTAAGACTCAATAATCTTAATTTACCACAATAGTGGTCAAACTCAGTAAAATGAATCTATTTCATCTCCAAATAGACTGAATATCAGTATCAATTAAAAACACTAGAATACATGCAAATTTCTTCTGTACTTACTTCTAACAAAAACTGCCTACATGCCCCACATGGTACAATGAAAGAGGACTTCAGATCACTGCAAAGACAGACAATAATTCAGACCAGATGTTGGTAGAAGAGAATATCAAATTCTATAGTGACCTACAAAAGCATAGAGCATGGATATGATTATACATGTGTTTGCTTGATGAAACATGCTATAAATCTATCTACACTAGAAAGATGCAATCTTTGTTTTACTACACTATAATGTTTGATATTGTGACAATTCATCATCTTCTAAAATTTGCCAATTTTACAAGAGCTCCTACACCAATTTTACCATGCCCAGAATATACTTTTATAGTAGCAGGCATTTATTTATGGTACATGTTACATAAAGAGGTGGGGATCTGAAACCCTTAACCAGGGAGGATCATATAGGGACTACATCTGAGGGAGATTGGCACAATCAATTTGCTTTCATCTATTGCAGCATTTTATAACACACAAGGTCAAAATTAATCCAAAGTCAAAGCACACAAACTGATAATCATAAAAAAGGGTCATCTTAGGCAGTGTTTACTCTAGTAGATATTTATTTTGTACTTTTGTCAAAATGCCATGACCGCATTTTTCATGCAGGCCAGGTCACAACCTTTTTCACTTTATATAGCCTCTAATCTGGTATCATGGACAGATACACTTTCACTCCATATTTGTTCATTTACTTATAAGCTAATATACCAACATATATTTTCTTGAGAGTGTGCAACCCTCCCTAAGCAATTTTAATCCAAATGACGTACAGGAAATAGCACTGAGTCAGTAGGATACAGATGGGGAGCAGTTTAAGCCATGCACTTTGTTAAGACTTAGTGTCAGTTGTCAAGCTTGTCATCAACATATAAGGTATAAATAAATGTGTGCCGGAGGCACTGGTCACCTTGATATGGCAATGGCCTTGAAGCGTTTGTGACCCTCTGAAACAGCCTTTACGAGGGCGGTCCTTTCTGCACAGATTGTCAAGCCATATGAAGCATTTTCTACATTGCAACCTAAAGAAAGAAAATAGGACAACAGTCAACTTGATCAAAAAACTGGCAATCATGGTTGCACATAATCCTGGAGTCTTATCTAAGTTTTTATGAAATTTGCTTTAATGCATGGGCATTCTCTTGATATACATTCACCAAGGACAAATACTGGGTACGTGTCACTGGTATAAATAAGATACAAGAGGAATGGTCTTATAATTGTTGATTTTTTATATAAAGCTAAAAAATATTAAAAGGTAGATCCCCTACATTATCTTAACAGCCTTACTATATCCATGTTACCAAGATACTAGTGCATACCTGTACATATATTCGAACAAATCTGAGATCTTTTATGTGACTATAAAGTCAGTTTCTATTTATTCTTCTAAATGATAAATATATGTCTGCATGAGCTTCAGTTCCATATACATGTATTTCTTATCTAAGAAATAAAAAATCTTTTGGATCTTTTGTTGAAGGGGGATATTTGTCATAATACATTCAACTGTAATTTCAGTTGATGATATTCCCCCTCCCCAAAATGTCTCTTAAAATCCATCTTTTACTACAAATTTAATGTGAATGTACCTGTAATAATTGTTCCATCTTCACAGAGTAGAGCTGCACCGACTCTAAATTTACTGTAAGGACAGTAGGACTTGTTCTTCATTTCATGACTGGCCTTTATGGCGTTCAGAATTTCAGAATCATTTATGTCTACAAAAGGGAAAATAAAGATACATGGACTAGTATTCCTGTTTCATGAATATGTCCCTCTATAAGATTGATAAGTTTGTATATCAATTTCATTTATGTAAACAATAAATGCTTTCTTTTGGTGGTTCATGCTGGTGTGACGGTAGCTAGCTTGGTAGGAAAATACATGAACAGCATCAGCAGATTATGCAAAATTTCTGCAATGCATAGCCCAAATGAACAATCAAAGAAAGCATTTTACCCTTTTTATTTACCAGTACATCTCTCTCTCTCTCTCTTTCTTTCTTTCTCTCTCTCTCTCTCTCCCTCCCTCTCTCTCTCTCTCTTCAATTCACAGGCACCTGACATTAAAAATATTATTTCCTGTATTAAAATATACATGTACACATATGCATATAATTATGTCATTACATATCAGAATTTTATCTTACTACAAAAGAAATATTTTTAATGTCAGGTGCCTATGCCTCGATTATTATTCAAAGTAAATAAAAGTACATAATAAAAATTGATAGTCTGTTACTATGCTGGTATGTTGCACACAAATGGGTAGACTTCTTTTTTTTATTAAACTTTTAATATCAATATTATCAAACATAGATATTATGCTTGGCATTACTAAAATGTATGTGTATAAAAGAAATTATAATCCTAGTAGCTTTAGCAAGTCTCAGCTACAGAAACAGCCAGTTTGATGTCAGTTTCCCTGTGGTCTAGCTCAAGGTAGCTTAATCAAGTTTTAATCAATAACAAAGTATTCCACACATAGTCAAAATCAAAAGTATAAAAAGAGATACATAACATGGAAAATGTAAACATTCTTTAATTTCATTTGACATATTGACTTAGGAGTGTCAGAGGTTATGACACAATTATATATTTTACAAACTTTAATGTATTGACTGAAATTAAAGGGTTACGTTTGAAGGCAATTTTGTCACAAAACTCATATACAATCATATTATAAAAATTCTATATTCATTTTGATTGTCTATTTTAGTACCTGAAGAAAATCATTATTTAAAGGGAAAAAAAATGAAATTCACACTTTACAATATCCCTGTAATATATACAAATGCATGTACATGTAGGATCAATATTTTCTACATTCTTAATTATATATATCAATCTATACATATAGAACCATTTTAACAAGACCTTGGATTTTCAGTACGGCGTAGCTATCTATTTCTTGCGTAAAAACAATTTAAAAATGACACGGTTTCAAGCAAAATATGCACCAATTACATAGTCTTAGCTCAAAAGCCAGACAAAATCATCTTGATTTTAAAGAGCCATGGCTGAGTGGCCAACAGTGAAATAGACAGGCCTATGTCACAGTTTGACACAACTACCCAAAGTCCAAGCTCTTGTTAAAATGGTTCTTAATTAAAACACTTGTACATTTTTATAAATAAAAAATTACTTCATAGTGGTGTCTATTAATCTCTGCAAAATATGAGGAATCATGTACCTATAAAACGGTAAACAGACTGAGCTAGCTACATGGGTACCCAGCTACATGCAAGAGTACAGTGCATTAATTAACTGTTAAACCAGGTCAGATAGGTCACGGTGTCCAGAGAGAGAGAGAGAGAGAGAGAGAGAGAGAGAGAGAGAGAGAGAGAGAGAGGAGAGAGAGAGACGTTTGAGAGAGAGAGACGTGAGAGAAAGACGTGAGAGAAAGACGTGAGAGAGAGAGCAGACCCATGTTCACATACTAATTTGATCAGTTGAACTTGATGATGCAATCTCTTGCTCTCCGATCTTAATCACGCCATCTCTCCTTGCAATACACAATTCAAACTAAAATATGCAAGATGTGTACAGAAGAACTCACAAATTTCTAGAATGATGCTTACCTGTCATTCTTTTCCGAAGCGTATATCGCAAACTGCTCCTGCTCACGTTCAACAACTGAATGTAATGTTTGTCCACATATTCAATGCATTCATTGGCCAATCAGCTTTCACTAAAAAGTACACACCTTCGTACGCTCAGTAGTAAACAAATGATGTTATGTGTACATACGTCAGTTTCTTCAATACCATTTTATGAAATAATATTATGAAATTAATCCTACATATACACTTACATAACCATGGAAATTTGTTATTTTTAATATCATCAGTTTAAAGACGTTTATATACACACTATAGTTTATAGGTTTCCATTGTTTACAAATTGGTGCACGTAAATATATTTGCTTACATGTTCCAGTGCACGTGGCTCCTGGGAATCCATACAGAGGCAGATCTAGGTTCTTTGAACAGATTAGACTTTTGGAAGAACAGGCAGAACAGTATTTAGAGAGAAAACAGTATTCATATGCATGACATCGTTTTGGAAAGTTGGGGGGGGGGGGGTCGACCTATACCCGAAAATATAGAAAGAAAAAGATCGATTTGAAACAAAATGCATTTCTTAAAAGGTATTTTTCCTTTAATGCATTGTTAAGCTGATCAGATTTCATCTAAAAAGCTAAAATAATTTCTTACATCGTTCACTGATGTCTTTATGTAGAAGCAAAAATATTCGTTGAGGATTTATATAATTTCTTTTTTCTTTTTCTTTTTTTTTTGTTGGCAGCATTTATCAACGAAATTAAATCCATGACAAATTTTCCCCCAAGTATTCATTAATACAGTGCTGATACGTAATTCATTTTAGAGACCATGATAAGACGAAATTTAATCCTAACGAAATTTTGTATTTGATTTAAAAACAACGAAATTTTAACCCAACGAATATATGTGCCTTTGTTGTCAAATTTGCGTAAAATATTTCTTGACTAAGTGATACTAATTGACCAACAACATTGAGAGCACAGACTCCGAGGACATGCGCAGGCTGACCTCAAACTTCCAAGAAGCTGTAGTTACCATGGTAACATTCATATATAAGGACTGTTCTTTTTGTGTAACGTTTAGGCAGTAAAAGTAATCCATGTACTTTTAATCACTCTTCATTAATAATTGATGAAATGAATCAGAGGTACCGTAGATGCATGTAAATATATAAACAGCAAAATGATTCATACGGGCTTTGCATGCTTGAGGACAGGATCGACCCCCCCCCCCCCCCCCCCCCCCTCCACCACAGAAGTCTGAACCACTGACTCTTTACTCCTTTTTTCGTTAATTGTATACCTTTAAGACATATTTCTGATTTAATTTAAACACCTTCATTGCGAAAAATTAGCGAAAACTATGATCAGAAGTACACTATGTCATAAACGGTTAAAATTATAAACTATTTTTTTTTTGTAAATCTTTTATGCACGTACTTATCATATTCCTATGTTATATTTTTATTTTGTAAACCTATTACATAAAGTCAATTGTTTTTACGGAAATAAAGAACTTGAACTGTATAGCATTGTACAGGAATTACTTTTTATTATTAATATGTACATAGATAGTTACATATTTGAATAGTTAATCTGATATAAAATTGGAGATAAAATCATTAAAATATTTCATGTTTTCGACTAAACTTCTATTTAAAATTGAGGATGTGCATATCAGCATGTTAAATCAAAGAATAACCACAAATAACTGTAAATGTTTGATTGAATAAATCAAAGATGAGTTTAAAATCGGTTTCATGATCGCTTACATTAATATATCCAATGATGCTTAAAAAATAAGTAATGCCACGGTTTAGTGTATAGTACATGTATAGAATAAATTATGATTTGATCAGTAAATCTCAACTCAGAACTGGTAAACTGCACTTGCACAACATCAAAATTATTAACAAATTTCGTCGTACAATATCTTACTAACATTTTGATTTGGGAGGGGATGTTACATGTAAAATAAATACAGCTTTGGAAAACTTTACGAGCAAAATCTTGACATGACTATTTAAAAGATCAAAATACATGTATATACCCTGTGGGGTTTTTTTTTGTGAGACAGTTACACGTTACAGGTATGACCCCCCCCCCCCCCCCCAACCCACCAATATTTTAATAAGTCTTTTTTTGATCGGGATCGAAAGACAAATAATTCCCATTACTATAAACAGCACATCGAAAGCATGGTCCTCTTGGCTGAAAAAATGAAGAAGAAGAGGTTAGATATTTAAGATATCGTGTTTAAACGTAGCAAGTGTATAAGACATAACGGTTCGATGACTATAACATATTATTCCGTTAAAGATTCTGTGATAAAACGAAATCGAAGCCTAAGCTTATTGGTACACGTACAGTATATAGAACATGTTGCACATGTTAACAGAATCAAATATGTACTGTTGAAATAACAGAGGTATATTATTTGTATTTACTTGTCAGCAGTAGCAAATTTATCATTTATTCGAATTTATTTTAAACAACCTTGGTAAAAAATATATGTTTTTCATAACTTACATCTAAAACAATACTTTTAAAACAATTTAATTATTCATCAAACAATTCCCTCATTTTGAAACCTATTAAATTATCATAAGTATAAGGTCAATATCTATTTTTTAAAAATGCATACAAGTCACTAGTGACATATTCATAAACCTTTCATGTGTGTAACAAACTCTGCAATATGTCTGGAGTTTGAGGCATGTTACATTGGAGGCCATCAATGATCTGCTCTGTCCCAAAATATTTATGCAGCACATTTTCTTAAATTATTCAAAATTTATCAAAAACCTCAGAGTTTAAATAATGTTCATTCAATAGTATGAAAAAAAATCAAGATTATTCCTTTGAAACTTCCCCACTAGCTTATCAGGTTTCAATACACAGCTAAAAAAAAAGTCAATTGGGATTTTGCAGTAGACATAAGAGTATCGGGATGATAAAGTTGAAAAATTGTGTGAGGTATTTCAAGTAACTTCCAAATAAAGAAAAGATGTTAACATTTCCCATTATAAATCTCTGTAAGATATCTGTTTTTAATCCTGTGAATTTTTATGAGTGAAAAATGATAATGTGTCAATGAAGAACAGACAATCCCATTCATCGATTTTAATTGCACTTCTCTCACAGGTATGTGTATTTTTATTAAAAATCGTATTAATGTGCTGCATAAATATCTTGAGACAGACTATAGTATCTCAAAATACAACCCGAGTGCTAGACGTGCTACATCACTAAAATGAACTAGGAAGTTGGGCTGTCATCACCTTGCCTTCCAACAATCATTGTGCATTTGTGGATTTGGCAAATTTCATTTTTTCCTGCATAGGTCAGGGAATGAAATGCATTATCACTAGGGATTGTGTCAGTTTAAGGTGAACGTGCAAGCATCAGTTTTTCACTCGGTTGATTATGACAAACGCCAGGTAAAACCCAAAGCCCAAATTTTTGATTGTCCAGTAGTCATACAAAAGAGAGAATTCAAACCTAACATTTTGTTTTTTATCTCATAGAAAAGTCTATCCCATGTTGCTGGCATAAATTCCATAATTGTGAATGACATGTATTTTTGCCTCATTCATGTCAACATGTAAAGCTTGAATTTGAGGAAGTGCTGTATTGAAGCTTATATTGTAACTATGGACATGTGCAACTAATAAGAAGACAGTATTCTTTGGAATATGTAAAAAAAAATTACTGTCAAAGAAAAGCGTGTATTAAAATTATGAATGATAATTATGAAATTAATTATACCGCGCTAATGCACAGTATTCATTTTGTCTGCATGCTCAAGTTATAGGACAACAACATCCAAAAATAAGCATTCAATGCTTAAATGAAGTATTGTGTGAGGTTACTTCAACAAACTCTACGTATTTAGCTACTTCTCTTTAATTTCTGTTTAGAAGACAATATTTACTGTTTTTTCCTCTACTTTAGAAAACTGGCTGATATGAATCAAGATGTTGTCAAGGCCTCTAGCAAGACAGAAACAGCTAAATCAACAAAAGCCAAGATCCCATCAAAGAATGTTAAAAAGTATACAATTCTTATATCATTAAATAATGTTTCACCATTAATGAATTAAAGAAGTTCATAAAAAATGTTTTATGCATGTTATTCACCTAATCACCTACCAATCAAGCGAGAAAGAAAAAAAAAAAAGGAAATTAGGAGAATAACTCACAAAATAAAGTATTTTTTTAATCACAGAAATAAAAAGAAATCTCAAGCCAAAGCAGAAAAACTAGAAGACAAATTAAAAGCCCAAGATCCTGAATTCTACGAATTTCTGAAGAATGAAGATGAAAGTTTACTAAACTTTGATGAGAGTGATGAAGATTTGAATGAGGAAGATGACATCGGTCTTAGTGATGAGTCATCAGATGATGAGACACAGACCAAAACTGTATCTGTGAAAGGAATGAAAGGAAAAGTGGTGGTGGGAAAAAAGAGGGGTGCCAAGGAAGAAGACCTGGATGATATCCTGTCCACAAGTGAAGATGAAGATAGTGAAGAAGAAGAGTCAGACACTGAGACTGGAGGGAAATTTCATAAACTTCCATCAAAGCTAGAGGTACTGAAAATGAAACTATATTTTGCATGTGCAATATTTGGCGGAAATTGATTTTTTGACAAGTTGGCATTGAATTCACAAATTTTTAATGCATCTATTCTTATACATGTACATATGTGCATGGCAGTTAGCAATGTTCTTGATTTAGTGAAAGCTGTACAGCCAAATGTAAGACATCTACAGTAACTTTCCCCAGACTGTGCAAATTAAGATAGAGTGACATACACACGTACATTGAGTAGGATTTTTTAAAGCAAGATGCTAATTTGTGAATATGTAAGCATTTATATATATATTAATTGTTTGTAGCTTAGTAATAGAATTTTTATTGTTATATTTTGTAAATAGTGTACAAATTACAGACTTGCAAGATTTTAAGATTTAGATTTTGAAGAGATTGAACTGATTCTCTGTTTGTTACATGCATATTATTGCTGATTAGATATATGATTTATCTTACATTTGTCTAATGTTACCAAATGATATTTTCAGGTTGCTAGTGATGAGGATGAGGATGAAGAAGATCAAGGGGAAGAAGATGAGGAGGAAGATGAAGCAACTAAACCAAAGGGAGGGAGGATGCAAGGCACACTTGTAACTGTCAAGATGATCTCTCACTGGAGCAAAGCTCTGGAGGTAAGTCTTCCGCTGTATTTAGTTGCATCTAGAATGTTCAAATCAAGCATCCAAGGGACATAACACATCGAACCATATGACAAATTTTTATCTTCTAGCCTGAGATTATCATTTCATTTGATAAAAGGATACCATTTTAAAAGAGATGCTCAAATCTGCATCCTTCACAATTACTGCGGGACTTCATTTTTGCATAGCAAAATGACAGTTTGGTGTTATGTGATATAACCTCCATTGTTTAATCATATCATTTAATTATCTATCATTTAAAACTTCGCTAAGATTTATCAATTTGCCATTCGAGAGAGCAGTACCATAGTTATCAGGAAAAGGTCTAGTACATGTACTGACCAAGATAAATTTTTGAAACTTGGACTTCATCAGAACAGCCTGTCAACACTGAATACAGTAAAACATGGTTATAGCGAACACGCTTACAATGAATTGACGCTTCCAGATTTTCATTCCCCATGACTTTATTACATGCTGTAAACTTGACAGGTATAATGAATTTTGCCTATAACGAATTAAAATCACGCGTCCCTGACACTTTGTTATAATCGTGTTTTACTGTATTGGTAACTGAGATAAACTTAGAAAAGAGATTGAAGAATGTAGATGTCTTATTAATTTGTTTTGTTTATTAAAGGAGAAGCCATCAGCCAGTTTGATTAAAGATGTGATCTGTGCATTTAAAGCAGCTGTGAAGCAAGCTGGTCATGAGACAGAGGTCAACAAGTACAGGGTGGAGGGCAGCAAAGGTATTTAGCAATGATATAAAGGGTACCTCGTACAATCAAGTCAATATCTAAACAGTAGAAGGTAAATGATAGGGAAAAGGAAACAAACAAAGAGAAAAAGAGATGTGAAATCTACAGCTCTGTAATGTAGTGTCTTATTGGTATCTTATGGAGCTGTTATTTTCAATTCTTACACAAAAAATAAAAATTACTTACACAAATATGCAATATACTGTGTTTGTCATAAAATACTTAGATATTTACAATTTTAAAAACTGAGGTTAAAAAATCAGGAGGGTATTTTATTCTGTTTTGATAAATAGAACCATTATAACAGGAGCTTGGACTTTGGGTAGTTGTGTGAAACAGCAATGTGACGTATGCCTGTCTAGTTCATTGCTGCACACTCAGTGAAAGCTCATTGAAATCAACACGATTTGTCTGGCTTTTGAGCTGAGACTACGCAATCGGTGCATATTTCACTTGAATCCAGCGTCATTTTTAACATGTTTTGACGCAAGAAATGATAGCTACGTCCTACGGAAAGTCCAAGGCCTTGTTAAAATGGTTCTAAATTGTACCAGTATGATTGCAATATTAACTATACCTTTGACATTAAACTTTACAGTGTTTAATGGCATTGTGAGGCTCTGTCTCGCTCACATGTCTCCCGCTCTCCATAAAGTGACCGGTGTACCCCAAACCACCGACCTACAAAAACCAGTCCTCCCCAACCAACAGAGCAAGAAATGGAAGACCGTCAAACTGGACACCAAGACGTACCTCACACACCTCTTACATGTAAGCACGGTCAAGTACTGGCTGGTGCACTGATGGGCCATACACCAGGGTGTCTGAAATATGAATTTAAAACTTCTTTTAAGAAAAGAGTTCCATTACAGAATTTATTTTCTATAAACTATACTAGCTGTTATTTATAAAGTGAAAACAATTGTATTCATTAAAGATTGGGGGAAAAAAACGTACATCCGCCAGTGATCATGAGATGTGTTGATCTGTTTTGAAAATATAATTTACAGAACTGGAAATGAGATATTTTTGTTATATATGTCTGATTGTTTTTTACAGTTATTGGGTGAGATGACAGAGTCGACCATGTTGAATGTGATTCTGAAACATGTACACAGACTGGTGGCTTTCTACTCAGTCTTCCCAAAACTGGTCAAACTCATGATGAAGGTGACTACCTACCTTAATCTCATGTCACTTTTAATATATGTATATATACTTTCGTATCTGATCTTTCCATTAAGGCAAAACTCATCATTGGAAAGGATATGAAGACAACTGTGAAGCCAATATCTATTTGATTTGCTCATATTATAGAATAGAACATAATGAATTCCTGTTCCCATTGTATCCAAAATATTAACTTTTAAAACTTTAAACACGACTTGACAAACAGAAATTAAATGTTTACAGAATTCAAATTTGATCTGATATTTCTAGAAAATGATATCAATGTGGAGTAAAGGGGAGGAAACCACGCGAGTCCTGGCCTTCCTGTGTCTGAACAAGGTGGTGCTAATCTCCAAAAAAAGCCTGCTTGAACCTTGTATGAAGGTACGAAATGGCTGTCTTAATAATTTTACCAAATAATCTTTCCATTTCTTAGAAATTGTTTCCTTGCTGGCTGTGAGAAAGAATTAGCAATTGTCATAGATTTTCAAGGTTGTTAAATTATGGTAAGAAGTTGTTTACATTAAAAACCCTCTCTTTGGATTGTTTTTACCATAGGTATGAAGAGACTTAATTTTGTGAAGAAATTTTATTAAAAGTTAGAGAGGTTTTTTTGTAGTATTTAATTAATAAAACAGATAGAAAAATCTTTCGTAAAAAAAAACAGCACATTAAGTGATAACCAAGGTAATTGAATTTCACATTGTGATCTGAAATTATTCAGTGGACTTGATTTGCAGGCAATGTACATGTCGTATGTGAAGAACTCCAAGTTCACTTCCCCCACCACCATCCCTCTGATCAACTTCATGCAGATGTCCATGGTCGAAATCTTCGCCATTGACCTGACCCAGGCCTACCAACATGCGTTCATCTACATCAGACAGTTGGCGATCCATCTACGCAACGCCATCACTGTCAAAAAGAAGGTGAGTGTCACATGGCAAAATTACAGGGATGCTGATTTTCTAGGATTATGAAGGTGAAAAACTTGTGCAGAGAAAATAAAAATCCATAAAAAATATTTCAATAATATCCATAATAGATTTAGAAACTCTTGATGGTAAAAAGGAATTTTGAAGATATCTAAAAATATAAAATAGTAGGTGTAAACATAAAATCTAGAGGATTGGAAGAAGGGAGAAACCCACATGATACTTTTGTTGCCTATGAAATTAAGAAACTTTTTTTTTGGTAAAGTTAATTCAGATATGGAATAAAATAAAGATGATATTGCATTGAAGTGCATTGAAGCATGGGGAATGCTAGTTTGTGTCATACAATGTAATATGATAATTGTTTCCAATTTGATTCTTGATGAAAATTGCACTGCCACTGTATTAAATTGTGTGTTTATTAGTGATGCATATATATATGCATTTTATATCAAATAAAATGTCCACAATTCTTGTGTATGAATTAAGTCTAATAAGGACATTTTACTCTCTTGTAATGGACTTGTCCAACTGAAGGAGGGTGTCGAGTAAAAAGAGAAATATAAATTACAATTCTTTGTTATAAACAGGTTTGTACCTTGTTTTTGTTTACCGGTACATAGGTTGTGTATTGGAAAAAATCATTTAATTCAGAGTATTTATTCCATTAGCAAGTTATTCATGAAAACAATCAACAGTAAACAGTTTCTAGTATTTGTCACACCTCATTTTGTTATAAATTATATCTTTGCGCAAGCCTTGTTTACATAATAGTGTATCTCGCTTCATAAATAAAACAAATAAATGTTGAAAATTTTCAGTTCAAATCATGACCATGTCTCAAATTTATTATAAACACATTTTATCATCTTCGACTCAAGTCACTCATTGAAAATATTGAATTGGCCGACCCTTTCATATCAATTTAACATGGTGTTGATATTGTTTACAGGGAAAAGGTGTTCCTGATTTCTTACTAGTACATGTAAATGTACAATTAAAGTATATGCTCATCAAAATCTTAATTGAGCAATTACAAGTACAAATACTGGTTTGATTGATTATAAAATGAAAAAGGATAACTCATGAAGGAGAAGAAAGTGTATATAGAAAATTGTGTTCATGACATGTTCCTGGTTATAACATTTTAATCTCATAGAAGTGTAAAAATGTTTTTACTTTAAATGCAATTGGTAAAGTTTACTCATTTGGGGTTTTTAATTTTATTTTTTCTGTCACAAAATTTTGGTTTTTATATGATCCTAATTGTTGAATTTTTTGGCAGATTTATTAGATTTTATAGGTTGTATTGCTTTCTCTTATCTTACTTGGACTAAAATGATGAATGAAGTCTTCGTGTTTATATCTTCCTCGAAATTTGACTGTTAATGCATGGGCACATTTGATTCTTTTTTTTACGTTGATGTCTCGGTAGTATTTATCACTGACCATACTACCGAGTCCTTCAAAGTAGAACTCAAGGTTAATATACAGCTTGAAGCTAACATGCAGAATAAGGTAGTGACCTTGACCTGACCTTTATGCGAAAACAAGGGGGTCAAATTTGATTAAACTGATAGAATCATTTGGTTTTATGATCTGTTTTACTGTGTCAAAATTTCATGAATTTGTTGTGATAAGAGTTATGCTTAATAACAAGAAGACTCCTTCCTTAAAGATGATGTCAAATGAAATGTTACAGAGGTTTTGCTTACTCAAAGACAGGCCTGGTTACACTACGCTAAACGTTTTTTCTTATCTTCAATCCTTCATTGTCTACAACCATTGAATTCCATAATTGTCCAATACTTTTGATATATATATCAATGAATATATACCAACATGTATTTGTAATAGAATTATATAGTATGACTGTACTGAAAAGGTTAGAAAATATTAAATTGAACATAATACTGAATTCATTTCCAGGAGAATTGTCAAGCGGTGTACAACTGGCAGTTTGTTCGGTGCTTGGAGTTCTGGGTTCGATTACTGAGTAGCAGTCACCCCAGTGAGGCTCTCCGACCTTTGATTTATCCGCTCACTCAGACTATCTTGGGAACAATCAAGTAAGTAGATTTGTTATAACTCGGTTTCAAGGTCAGCATGGTTCTTTTAATAAAATCTACCGTACATCCGGTTTTTTTTCGTTTGTCAAAAATTTGCGAAAATAGGGAAAATCTGTAACATTTTTGATTTGTGTCAGTCATTCTTTGCCATTTGTAAAGTTTGTTATAGAAAATGATACAGTATTTAATTTCTGTGTATTCAATTATTTGCGATTTAAAATAGATCGCAAAGAAAGCAAAAACTAGATCATCGCGAAAATTGATAGATAAACGGTATTGCCTCTGCCTCAATTCAATAGGGCACAGGCAAGCATAATAACCTACAGGCTGATTGTATTGTAAAGTATAGATCATTACCTTAAATGTGAACTCTAGATGCACTATATGTCCTTACTGGGTTTTTTCATATAAGTAATGATACAGTTTATAAATGTCATGTTTGGCAGTTATTATCGGCTTTCTTACCAAAGATTAAATACCAATGTTTTGACAGTTTAATAACATCACCTTGTTAAAATCGGGGAAACGTATTGTTTGCTTTATCACATAAAAAGTCCTAAATTATTTATGTAATCACTTTTGAATAGCAGGTATCTTTTTAATTGTTTGTTACAATAAATTCTATTTGTTACATCAATATGTATACATTTGAAATCATCACCATCATGTAGATGACTTAAAAAATAACTTTAAAAAGTTTATGAGAACTGTGCATTGTCATTGAAAATTTATCTTGCCATGAGCCATTCTTTTGTTTAAGATTATAAACATAGGTTTGATAGTAAAGAACTACCAGGTAGTCTTGGCAAAGCAATTTTTATCACTGGTTTATTGCAAAACTACTGTATACAGTGAAATATTTGCCCCTGTATTGTTTTCGTCCCTTTCGCCCTCGTTGTCAGTGGGCGAATTAAAGACTGGCCGAAATCCAATGTTCCAAGCTATTTCTTTAGTACACAAGCGAGTCTGGACAAATTTAAGATGTGGCGAAACTGTTTGCAAGTGTAGAAGGGGAAAATAACTCCGGGTGAAAATAACCCTGTGTACATTATGTTGTCACTAATAAAAGTTGGTTTAAAGCAGTAAAACAAGATGGAGAAAAATGCAAACAAAATTAACTAACAGTGACTTAGGTTGAAATTCTGTGGTTGATGAATACAACAGATTCACTGCTCTCTCTCTTGTAGGTTGATTCCTATAGCTAGGTACTATCCTCTGAGGTTTCACCTGGTTCAGGCCTTGAATCGCCTGTCTAAAGCTACTGACACTTACATACCTGTTCTGCCACTGATTTTGGAGGTAAGACATTGTACCAATGGTCTGAACTCTATTATGAGGTGTACCTGGTCATGGAACTTTGTTGTCTTTTTATCTCCTCATTACTGATTGTCAGCAATGACTGACTCCAAATCTAGACATGGAATCAACATGGTGAAATTAATATATCAGTATGAAATTAATTCCACTGGTTGAATTTAGAGATATCTTAATACATGTAGACATAATCATGAGATTTCATGAAATGTCTGATTTTGAATTTGCTGGAAAGGATGAAATATTACAAGTGTCTGTTTACAAGATCAAAGTCAGAATACTGGTTGCTTCACAGCAAGATTTTACAGTGGTTCTACAATCTAAAATACAGCAAGAGTTGTCTTTCTTTTATTGTTGTACCCATAATTATTTTAAAATTCAACTCTTGATTGAAGCTTTGGGACCATTAACGCTTATTCTGTCCCTCCAAACATTTTTGCAAGCATATTTGATTGGTGAATTCATTATTTTTTTCAAAGACCCAAAGGTACTTATACTATACATTTCACTTTCTGTTTCGATACACCAGTACATGCACACTTCAGTTGGAGAGGGTCCAGAAAGTTGATGAGATATTTATTACAGCATGAAATATGACGTCAATAATTGTCTTACAGATCCTCATATAAGTGGGGATACATGCCTCAATGTCATCATTGATGGAAAGTCATTTCTTTTTTTAAAGTTAACATCACATGTTAAGGTAGTGATGAAACTTTAAGATCACATGATTTTGTCCAGTTTTAGTAATACATGTATAATGCAGTTTTTAAAAACATTTTTAAAAACTGTTCATAACATGACACGGGATGATAATAATGGTAACATGACACCCATGGGACCATGTCAATAGGCAGAGTATTTATTTCTCCATTGAACTCACGTGAAGTGATTGCTTGCTAGCATCACATGATCAGATGTGCACTTGGGCAGGTTATCCCCACGTGAATATGTAGAATGACCGGGTGCAAAGATTGCTGCATCGCAAACATTTGTTTTGTTTTTTGTCAATATCTAAGGTCAAGGAAAGGTTTTTATCTTGCTAAAATGACCGAATTTTTGCATTGTCAAATTTCACTGTGAACTTAGGAATGTAAATGTGCTGACATCTTAATAATTATAGAAAAAAGTTCAAAATGACTTTGAAGAAATTTCTATTAAGATTGTAACACATGCAATCAGTCAGCAGAATTTAAGTGAGAGTAGAGTTAAAAGTTGGGATGAATATACATGTAGTGTTCTGTCCCTCTGTGGCCAAACACTGAGATTGGCAGCCAATAGCACAGCTGCCTAGAGCATCAGATTACTCAATGCCCATACTAAATATATCTGGTAGTGGGAGTCCTACCTGTAGCTACAATAACACCTACCACCCTCCAAGGACATGCGAGGAAAATATGTTGGTCAATTGGCGTAGGTCATGGCCTTGGACCTCCGGCTGACTGTTCCAGACATTCCTAGTAGTTATTTTGTCAGAATATTATTATTGGCAGGGACTTAAAGCTGTATGAATTCTATTTTCAGTCGATGAGTAAATATGTGGGAGAAAATAATCCTAAAATATTTGGTTTGAAGTTTAAAAGAGAAAAAAAAATACATGCATAGAAGACCAACTTCTTGTGAGAAATTTTTTTTTAAAGATTGACCTGAAGCAAAGAATGCAAGGAGTTTATTTTCATCCCTGCTTTCCTTGTTATATACGAGGCTGTATTTTTATAATTGAGTTTAATCTGATGAACTTTGTTTTATCTACTAAAGTACAAACTCTCTTCCTTGCAATTGCCCTTTAGCTATAGTGATAGACTGTTGTGTGTGAGTGAAGGTACCATAACTACTGTAATTAATATGAAATATTAATTAGAAATTATTGATAATCAGTTGACAAGTTAGAAAATCTTTTTTCTATTCCTGCTGAAACATTTCAATGTTTACATGTTTGTAAACCAGGTTATTCTTTTAAATACTGGTAGAAGTTATTTCATGTATTCTAGTGTTTTGGTGGAAATGTATTTTATTGTAATAAAGGTATTTAATTAATTAACAGACATGTTTGGGATTAATCAATTGTTGAAAATAGGTACAGCAGATATTTTGTTTAGTTTGTGCACAATTAGGTACATGCACATAATAATTTCTTAACACATGTTGCTTTGTCTTTTAAAATCAAGTCAATGGAAAGGAAAGTGATGTTGGATTTTTCTGCTGTTTATTTTCTTGTTCTGTTTTTATTATTTCCATTCTGGCTGATATGACAGGATGTAATACAGAGTGTACACCAAGCTATATGTACAGAGATGCTGGCAATGTGTTGTCGATTATTCATTACTCTTTGCTGTCAAATCATTTCTATGTAGTTATATGTACGTAGGTGTTGCATTCAGCTTACAACGCTGTAACAGCTGGCCATTCTAACGCACACTGTATGGTTTTATTGTCATCATGCAGAGCAGATCTGAATTTGCTGCAGTGATCATCCCATTTATGGGCTTTATGACGTAGATCATACTATTTCTATTCAGATGCAAAACTTCTACTCTGGGTTTAATAAAACATGCAGCATTAAATTGATTTTTTTGTGAAGAGATGTGTGAGCATATGCCAGAAAGCTTACTCTCCAAAAGTTACTACTTGGTACATCTTTCCTTGGAAGTATGATCCTTTTTGCCAATAAATATTTATGATAAAGTTTTTGTCAAAGAAATGTCTGGTTTACCAATAGGCATGAAATTTACCGCAAGTCACAGTACTTAAGTTTGTGTGAAATTCACCATTAAAAGAATATTAATTAACCAGTACATTGTAGTAAATTAACAGTCTAATTTCTTTTATTTGCATGGATATCTCCTCTTTAAAACTCAGTCTACATAGGGGCAAATACAGGGATATATTTACCCCATTATATTTTAGATCCTTTTGCCCTCATTGTCAGTAGGTGAATTTAAGACAAAGTGAATTTAAATTTCTCATATTACCTCTTTTAGTACAACTATGTGTGGGCAAATTCAAGGTGGAGCGAAATGGTTTGCAAGTGTAAAGGAGCGAAAATAACACGGGGGGAAAATAAACCAGTATATATTAAACTTTGGAGATGTTTTCTGGAAGGAAGAAGATTTTTTTTTTCATTTTTGTTCCCTAAGGTGTTTATTAAGTCGAACTTTTCCTTTAAGGTAGTCCTATACTTGGCACTAAATGGGCTCAATCATTAAAAGCTTAGCTTTAAATGATAAATATACATTCTAGCAATACATATACAAAAGAAAATATGTATGTTTACATGCTAGTTTGTTATCACCTCTCAGATGGGTGTACCCCCTTGCGAAAATTATTGACAATTATGAATTTTGCCAGACGTCCGTTTTTCCTAAAAATAATTACCAATTTTGGGAAAATTAGAACTGAACATACAAAATAGAGTATAAATGTTTATTTAAGCCATATCTCATCAATAATTTTGCGCAAATTTTTGTAAGTAAGTACGCTTTATGGACCTGATGTATCAAAATAGAAAACAAAAAATGCAATGCTAGTACGCGTTTGGTAAGTTTTTTTTACTATTTTATGGACTCAAACTTAGATTCATGGTGTTTATTCTAAAGATTGACATCTTAGAAAAAAGATTTGGTAAAATAAATTATATGTTGACGGATTACTTTTCACGCTATAAGCTCTAAACAAAGTAGACCCTGACGAAAAAATCCGTAAAAATCACATTTTGCTACAGTTTTCTGCCTAAATCTGTCAACAATGTTAGATATCATTTAAACATTAATTAATTGACGATTGATTAAATTCGAAATAGCTTCTGTCTCTAAATTTAAACCGGTTTTAGTAAAAGAAAAAGAAAAATTCGGGGGGGGGGGGGGGGGGGGGGGGATCAAAACAAAGAAGATATAAGCCTACCTGCATGAGATCCTGGTTAATCAGAAACTTCATTTTTTCATTTTACTTTAACAGAGTCGAGTTTCTCAACATTAATCATTTCTATCTCTCATAGAATACAAATATCACCGTTCTAATTGCTTATTATTGCCATTGTTTACAACAGCGATGTAGAGCAAAATCAATACCGGGTATCAAAAACGCTTTGTAAAAGTCGAACCAATATTGTAAAATCCGTATTATGACGTAGTGCGATACTCGGACTACTTTAATATTAACCAGAAAGTTTTAAGTTTCCTATAAGAATATAACTATAGCCTGGATTTGTAACGAATTCCCCCCTCCCCCTCCCCAATTAAAAAACCAGTCTGGCTGAAAAGTTGACGTTTGCTCTCTTTGCATGTGGCCATGGTTCGAGACAGACCTTTATAGTTGGAAAAAAGTCAAGTTGAAACTTTCTGATTGAAGAATAAAAGATTACTAGAATCATTTTGAAAACATTTGAGGTATGTTTGTTCATTTTCATCAGACAGTAGAAATATTGTCAGCAAACAATCAACAATAAAATATGTAAAGGTTATTTTCACAGCTATGATAAAAAATCATGAAAATCACTTTTTCTTAAAGTAATACACATATTGAAGTTGCAGAAATACCTAAAATTATATCTTCAATGTGAAAAATCATAAATGCATATACAAGTATACATCAAGGAAAGATAATACATTTGTTTGAACCTTTCGGCACTGAAGATTTACAATAAACATGCATATGTATCTTATAATTGTTTTAACGTATGCAGACTCTAAAATTTCAGTGTATACAATGTTTTACATATGATACAGGAATAAGTAAGCAAACAATGATTCATATGTAGATTTATTAAGAAAATATCTGTTTGTTTTGCCTTTAACTTGAATGATATGATGCTGTTATTTAATAAAATGATTCCAGACTCTTTCGCAACAAGGTAGCTTGATGTTTTTCTTATTGCATTTAAATTACATACAAAAGGTTTTGGTTTTCAAAACAACAAAACAAAAACACATCAGGTTTGTTATTGACTGTCTACGGAAATATGTCAGGTTGTTGTATTTGATTCACCTTTCAAGGACTCATGCAGCTTCAATGATATCTGTATACTGTATCAACGCTAGAGCTTCTTAACTAATTTAATTACTAATAATTTTGCTAGATCTCGAATCATAAGATATTTGTTTCACCTTTCAAAGAATGGAACAACCTGAATTATATCTTTATACAGTATCAATGCAAATAAATAATATTAAGGCTTCCTTGCTAAATTAAGTAATTTAGCTAGAAACGTAAGTAAATCTATTACTGCATCATAGATAACCCTCTCTGCAGGGGTAAGGTGATGCAGTGCATTGGGGTTTTATGTTGTGCACCTGCATGGAACTGGTGACATACATGTATTTTTATTTTAAAAACATTCCCCAGCATGCACCAATTTCCATCCTCGAATGACTTCATAGGACATTGACACTGCTTATCAGTTTATCAGTACAAAATAGACTCTATATATATACATATACTACAATTTTAAATGAAATTGATTTTTGACATAAATTATATGCCGTAAAAATTTACAAACAACTTTGTTCATAAATTTTCAACTTGGGATAGGTGATATTTTTCCCACCCAGCTCACTCTCACTGCTAAATTAGAATTCTTCAGTGTGCAGCATTCAGAGGGCCCTTAAAATCAGGGCTTTAAGTCACAACTAGATACACAACACAGACTAGGAAGTTTAAATGTTTTTCCGTGCTTGACTAAGAACCGTAAAAAATCCTGTCTAAAGCAGGGACAATTGGTGACCTAACTCGTTTTTGGGGTGTATCATTTTCTTCAATGAGTGTTTTCCCACAGTTATGGCATTTTAAATATTTTAGCACAGTACAGGTTGAAATGTATGACCGAGTTACAGTATCTCAGTTAATAGTTGAGATTTCAAGTTCAGTTACTAAGGTAATTACGTGTATATTTTATAGCTGTTAAAAATTCCAATTGATTGCATTCAATTTAAAAAGAGTAGTAGGATGAGTTCAACAGGAAAACCTTTTTATCAAAAAGGCGAAGCATTTAAAATTTGGTACCATGGGACATTTATAAAAAACACTTTTCGTATAAGGATCGAGTGACTGAATTTTTTAAATTGATCAAAAATGTATGTTCCGGGAGATCTTTTCAACAAGTTACCAATATTAAATAAAAATATAAAAATGGCATCGCATTCAATATGATTGCGTAAATGTGCAAATGCCAAAGCAACAATATTTGAGTACAGTATTCTGTTTTGTATCCTGATACATTAAGTAACTGGAATGTGATTAGAATACACAAAGAAATACCCTGGGACAAAGGGAAAGAAAATACCCCCCCCCCCCCACCCCTTGCTGAAGACTAACAACAATGGAGTGTCCAGGTAAACATCTGTTAACCAATCCCAACTACTGAAGGAAAACAAGGGCACCTGCTATCTGCTTTTGATTGGTTCCTTTATTTCCTGCTGCATAAATTTTGAAGTTACTTCTGTAAAAATTGGCAGTATTAACACAATAAACAAGGAAGACCCTTTTGTTTGTTTTTTTTAATACATTTATAAATTAGGAGACACTATTTGTGGCAACATATGTTCAATGTTTATTTATTTTTTCACTTCATTTTTTTTCTCGTAAGTTCTGAAGTTTAAGGTTCTTTTTTCTGTAAATACCGGTAAATAGATTCTAAGGATAATTTTATCTATTAAACACCTGCTCGCATTAACTTTAAAATGTGACAATAAAGAAAATTTGAATATTGACTTTTTATCTATGTCTACTTACCGATAACTTGGTAATTACATCTTAATGGTATGAGAGTGAGGTTTTTTTTCCAAGAAATTATGAATATATGTATAATTTTTAGCTGCTGAAATTTGACTATCAATATATGAAATGGAAGTCACCCACAAAAAAACTTATAAGAAAAATAAAACAACTTGATTTGTTGTTATCACTGTATTAAGCTTTTTATAGAATAAAGGGAGAAATACTTTATCGTTTTGATTTATTACGTTCTTATTTAAGCATCATCTGACATATGATCATTTTTTCCCTTGGTGTAAACCCGACTACTTTACGTCATAACATTTATATAAACATGATCCATTGATAATACCAATAACTACCTGGGAATATTTTTGGTTTAAAGCCAAAATCTTGCATTATAGTCTGAATGTAAATGTCGGATTGGTTTTGGAAATTCTTGAATTGCATCCAACTCTTGTCACCTTAAGGTTGGGTCACATTAATAGGGGTGTATGTGATGTTTACTTATTTCTATTGCTAATAAGGTTTTACGCATTATATAAACACATATACATTTACCTATGATTGACTAAAATAATGTAAAAGGATACATAAAGATTAATAACCAATTTACATTAGATACCATTACATTTCAGATAGCTTTAAAACATGCATATTTTTCTTACTAATTTATGTTGAATACAACTACCTTAATCAGTGATAAAAATTAGAAAGGCATTCTATTTTAAACTGATTTTTCCCTTTATTTTAGTCGTCCAATTCAATATTTCCACTTGCCTGCCTCCTTAACTATTTGCAATTTCCCTCAAGTTCCCCATACAATGCATCAATATATTTTTTTATTGTGACTGTTTGTTTTTGGGGGCTTTCTTATATGTTTTTTCATTTTAAATAAATTCTTTCATTCCAAAGAACAATTCAGTAGCTGAATAAATTGCTTAGCAGCTGTGGCATATAGGGCCATACAATGAAAATAGGTTATCAATATGATTTTTGGAGCCTTGCGACTTGTTGCAAATTGCTGTCATCAGTCATTAAATCTTTATGGCTTTATAGAAATTAATTAGCGCATATATTTTAACAAATCAAAACACACATGACTGTATGAAAACAATGCCTGTTATTCACTGTTTTGGACTTAATCTACAAAATCATCAAAATACTGGCTCAGTAGGTCATAAAATGCTCAATACAAAATGCACTCTTTAGAACAATGCAGTGTGAAGCCATCAGATAAAACTCAGACAAACAGCAGTAGTTAAAATTCCTATCTGCTCAAGATAACTGTAGAATGTTCTTGTGCGATCTTGTGTTTTGTTTATGAAAAATACTTTATTCAAACTTGATCTGCATTCAGAAATTCAATAAATTGGAAGCTTTTCATGTCTGGTAATAATGGTCTGGCACAATATATTGAGGTAGACACCGTGCTATCGGAATACATGAGCATACATTCAGATCTCCGCAGTTTTCTGATTTGAAAAAATTTAAGGTACCTCACTACACCTAGACTTTTACTTTTTAAGACACTATGCCACAAGATGGCGATTTAAATGTTTTGTTAAACTCTTTTATATAGTTCATTTGGGGTGTATAACGTTGTAGCTCAGTGGTTAAAGTATTGGCCTTCTAAACCGCAGGTCATGAGTTCGAATCCGACTGGAGCTTTTGTTCATGTTTACTGAATAACATTTTCAAAAATGTAATTTTTCATCCAAAATTGCACATTTTTTTTGCCTATTGGACTGAAATAGTTCTTATCCATTATAATATCTATCTAATTAAGTAATTTTCTGCTGCTTTGAGAAAATATTTCAAGGTGTAGTGAGCCACCTTAAGTGATAATTTAATTTCCTTTTGCCAGTAGGTAATTGAAGAGATATTGCACAATTCAATTGTCCCGTTTATTGGATGTACATGCAGTAAGCCAGTAACACAAACCAATGCATGATATTAAGGTTATAAATAACAGCATAAAACATTGTAATAATATCTATGGTTGTCTTCTTTGTGCTGGAAGCCTTAATTCCACACAGAGGTCACCTGGATGCAGAAAAACATGTACCGGGTAATACCCATTCTCACCTCTAAAAGAACTACCGTAAATAGATACCAATTTATGTACCAAAAGTTCAGGAGGAATCCAAAAAAGAGTACACCTTTGTTTCCAAGTGTCAGGTGTAAGTTTATATAGTCATCTTTTCTGTAATTCAAGGAAACGCAATAAATCTATCTTCAAGTAGAACTCATTTGTAATTTAGATGAGCATTATAGGGAAATGTCTTAAAGATCACCGTGACAAAAGTTCAACAGGTGTGAAGTAGATGCATTTCACAATTATCATTTTTTCTCTAATTGTGTCTAAACCTGCCATTTTAAAGAACATTTTATTGGTTTTGTCAAGTTGGTTTTTCGTTTTTGTCGTTAGTGTTTGATAAATTTCGTCCCTTAATCTCATTAATTTGATTACACTGTTAGTTCAAGTTGAGGTTACGATGGGAGAATGGGAGATGTTTTTAAGTTTTGGATTGTAAGGTTGTCCTTAATCTCCCTGAAAGATTAAGGGACTTAAGAATTTAACATATAGATTAAAGACCATGATGATGTAAATTCATGCGTTGGGTGGAGATTACTTTTGAAGGAAATAGTTGACAAACAAAAGGCGCATAAACATTCTAGAGACTTTTGTCTGTATTCAGGATTAGGCACTGCAATGAATTCAGTATATTCCCAATCATTTCATTCATTAAATCAATATTCTATGAATTTATTATTTTAGCAGAACATGGATTTTATATTCGATAGATAAAATGCATGGACCATGCTATACTGAAACTCTTTTTTCACCAATTTCAAACATGAAAAATGTTATTTTAATTATTCTCATCAATAACCAGTTCCGTTTGGTCAGAATCGCATTCTGCTAGTGTATGTGTATGTGATAATGAATGCTTGAGTAATGAAAGTTACGCAAACAGTTCGATAATGAGGCTCTGTTTACAATCTCTTCATCCAGACATTCCTCATTTCTATAAATAAAGCTGGTTTTGATCAATACTAATTCTAGACCCAATCACCAGCAGATGCCAAAAGACCATAATGCCAGTACTTAAAAATTTGGCTCACTGTCAGTGGACACATGTTAGGAAAACAAAAGGCTTTTCATTAAGGCGTGAGAGCTAAAAATATCTTGATACATATGCGTTCTGACTGATAAGTATTGCTCACATTCACCTGAGTTCAGCGAGGAATGCGTAGAAGCTTTTAAAAAATGCGCAGAACTAGAGTGATGCAATTGGAATTTATGATAATGAGGAAAACAAAAACATTAGTTAACACACAGGGGATTTCTTATACCCTTAGTCTTAATTTTTTTATAATGGATGAGACCTGTAAAAACTGTTTTTCAAAAAATGACTTCATTGAAATAAGTTTTGAGAAAAAAAACAGATTTATTGTCTAAAATCAGATTTCCATTCCTAAATCCACAACTGATTTCTGATACACTACCAATACAAAATCAATTTTTAAAACTTAAAAAGAAATTCAAATAATTGTGTGTTAAGGTAGTCAGTTTATTAGTCAGGTTTCTTTTGATCTGTAGACTATAGAAACAACAAGACAGAATCATAGCACCGTGTTTATAGATTGATGTTTGTTTTGATCTGATTTCTATGGAGATTCTATTAGTGAGTCAACTTGTGAAGGAATGCATCACTCTGTAACCTGTGATGCCAAGCTATCGATCTGGCTGATGATTAGACTACTCTATGTGTTGGTCATCTGGAGGTGACTACTCATCTAAGTATTGATGATAATTAGGCTGAGATGTGTTGGTCATCTGGTGATGAATACAATGAATACTGTCCTAAGTGTTGATGATAATTAGACTACTTTCTGAGAAATTTGTTGGTCATCTGGAGATGAATACATAGAAGGGTCTTAGCCAACAGAGAACTTATCGAACTTATCCTAAATATGACATGATCACATCATGTAGAGCAAGGTGATAATGACTGTACTTCACAACCTTGTAAATGATTTCAAAGCTCAATGTTTGTATACAAACTGTGGAACGTACTTCAAGCTGAACTTTACCCGAACTTACTGCAGTGATAGTCTACCATCTCTCTAACATTAAGAGGAAAGTAGATGTACATAAAGTGTATCTTCTTTTTCTTATATGTTTAGTTGATTTCTTGTGAGAAAAATTATGAAGAGTAAATTAATCTGAAATAAAATACCATTGCATTATACAACTAAATATGGTGGCTTGTTCAGTACGAAGGCACTTAAATGACTCTTCTTTGACACTGAAAAATCCATGTCCTAATTATTACTATAACACTGTTAGCGAGTGAAGGGATCGAGTTTCACATTCATAATAACATGCTTTGAGACAATAGAATCAATTATTTGATACTCATTTACAATAGTAATTGCCTAATATTTTTATTTACCTCATATATGGGTTATTTTTGTCTTACCATTTTGTTTGGGTGAGCAAAATGTTGTGTGCCAAGTTCAGTTTGTTTTATTATAATTCAGTCATAAGTGTAAAGCTATATCATTGCCTGCAGGTAACAGTATGAGATTGTTTTGTTTTCATCTGCTGCATCTTATGTGGGATGGCAGAACTATCGTAAATCAATTGTTCTCGGCCAATTTTCTTTCTATATTGAACAGATAGCTGTATGAAAGCTAGAAAAAAAATAGGTTTTGTAAGTCTGTCACCGATTGACTATAGAAACACTATGACCAACTTAATCTTTATGAAACTCAAGTAGCATACTTTTTAAGGCTGAACATCTGAAGGAGAGGCCTTGGAGACACTGAGTTTAACATGGTAGACACCATTAGACTTTTCTGTTCTGTCTGGGATTGCAGACAGATTGCCCTATTGATGGACTTATTCATCTGTCTGGTTCCCAGGAATAAGTAGCTTCAGCAAGCCAGCTATCAATAAAGTATAGCTGCCAAACAAGGCTAATACAGACCAATATCATTAATACAAATGTTTTTTGCAATTTTGGACACTATGATAAATTCCAAAATTCAGTAGTTCGATAAGTTATTATTTTAATGAAAATCGTGACTCCTTTATCCTAAGTGCTTGACATGTTGTTTAAGTATGTGTTGCACACAGACTGCATTAATCAATTTAAGATATATCATTCTCAATAATAAATTCGGTCACCAGGTATTTGTCTGTCAGTTCACGATAGGGTCTGTTACAGCGTCTCCTGTTAAGTACACATAAACATCGACGGCTCCTTGCACTGTCTTACATGCTTGTGTAAGATGTTGCCTCATTGTCAGTACATGTATATGGGGACTGTACATGTGATGCAGCCATGCTTTGTCTTGTTGTAAACAAACACAATCTCTCCAGCCAGCTGACCTTGCCTTCACCGGTGGATCCAGAAACATGTAAGAATGGGAGACACATGTAGGTGCATGACCATTTATTAGTCACATCAAGGACACTGCTGAGTTTCCCTCTCAAAAAAAGAAAGAAAAAAAGAGGTTAATGTTTAAAGTATCCATGCAGGGTTGAATAGAGGGGATCTTCATGAATGGGAGATTTTGAAATTTGTACATCTGTGGGATTCCAGAAATGCTTTTGGCTTTAACCCTTTGTAAATATTTCTATAACACTAACTCTACATTTGGCCACCCACAATAGTCTTGTATTTGATATTGGTCTAATGGATTTACAGTTCTTAGACTCATAATGACCAGGGAAAACCAAAATAAATTCATACCCCATTGTATGGTCTAAAATTATTTTATTTGCCTTAGAGATATGCTTTATGACACATACACAAGTAAAATTATCCTGTTTGATTGTTAGAGAGTGTGGAAGCTGGTTAATCTTTTCTACACCATGTTAAGTTCTCTTCAAAGTTAGTTTGAAGTTAAGTAATGGTTTAAAAACAAGATTTCCTAGTATGGATGCTAAATATATTTAATTTGATGACAACTAAGTACATTTAAAGGAATTTTATGAACATAAATGTACCGTAAAATGAAGCATTGGTGTTCAAGAGCAGCAAAATGTGAAACTGTGCTTAGCTTTGACTGGTTCTGGACTAGTTCTTAAAAGTAAAAAAAAAAAACCCACAAATTTAATTTTTTAAAAATCTTTTTAACTGGATTTGATGTCAGTAATTGTTCATATCGCCACATGTATATATTATGGATATGTATGGAAGGTTCATGTAGAGTTCACAGCCATTCAATTCACATTTTGCTAATGGGTGCTGTAAATTTGAAATAAAAAGCAACCAAGAAACAATTTTCTAAAACTGATTTCATTGAGGAAATGATAGATTCTTCTGAAATCTTCAGTGATTTTCTTTCTAGAATCAGTGGCAATGCAAATTTCCAGCATCTGCAAGAAAATTGTCACACCTAGCATTACGATGTAAATGCTTGACCGTAATCTGATATACACAGTACTTTTAAGTAATAATAAACATTACATGTATTGCAGGGTTCATGAAAGGGTATAGGGCAATCTGATAGCTGAATACTTGTGTGAGAGGGTTGATGTTTACATTGAGTAGGATGTCCACAACATACCTCCTGGTGTGTAAACAGAGGACAAGTCAAATGTCGCACATCAAAGCGAGCACTGTTTGATTAAGGTCTTCCAAGCCTTGTAATCTTGCACTTGCTGTCCAGCCTTGGCATTGATCACATGTTTTGTTTATAAAATTTTCAAAACAATGATAACTTGAGTCTGTATACTGACTTTTATTGTTTTAAACCATGAATATGAGGACACTACACTGCAACATCTTCAACGATTTCTCTTAATTTCATGAAAATGAATTAAAAACATTTGACGTTAGTAGATTTTACAAAATGTATAAGATGTGTATAAGAGTGACATAGTGTTGAATGGCTGTGTCAAGAAAAAGATATTTTGCTAAATGTAATGGCTTTTCTAGCACATTAATTACTCTTTAGTGTTAAGACCATATTTGTCCCATGAGTCAGTTTTGTTACCTTTGTTATCAAAGCCAAGATTATTAGGGAGAGCTATAATTAGCACTGGAGAAAGTAAGTGATGATATTAGTCCTTGATGGGGGTTTTATGTTAAGAAACTCTACTGTCTGTTTGTTTTCCTGGAAGTGTACCTTAAGATGATCAATAATCATAATCCCTTGGACAGGTAAAGTCACAGGGCACATTGTCACCCAAATCTCCATCAAAGGCCGGGGTTATCTGTGCGGGGATGGTACAAGGTGGGGTTATCTCGCAACACTTGTTATTTGTTAACATCACAGGACCTACACGGCTCTCAAGTCACAATGTAAACGAACCCCTACATGTGAACCGATGATACCTCAATCCATTATCATGTGCTACACTCGACCGTCATAAGTGTACACAGAAGTGTGTATTTATGATGACATAACCAAAATACTGGTCTGTTCATTTGAAAGAAAATGAATCCTTTTTTATAGATTCATTAAATTTGCCTTTCTTAATTTTTATGAGATATGAAGACTCCTAATGAAGAATGTCACTTAATATTGCTCTGAAAACTGGACAAATGTTAATTCGTAAAAAGATTTGTGAACTGTCTAATGAATCAGAGAATAAGTAATAAAAATCTTCCAATAAATTAAATGTGTCATCTTCAGCTTGCCTTGTACAGCACCAACAACACAATCAATTCATCTCTACTACTAATTTGTAAACATTATAATATCAATCAAGAATTAATGTTTTCATCTGTGGTTGCTCACAAAAATATGTTTACAATACTCAGCATTGAGGCATCATAATTGACGATAAAAAGAGCACGTTTCATCCACCTGTTTTACCTAGTAGGTTATTTCTGGGTTTAGTACAAGTATTTGTTAGTTCTAAATTTAGAATTTATAGTTAACAAAAAACAAAAAAACCCATTGCCCCTTGACTTGCTGTACATACATAATGGTGTAATGTCACCCCCGTGGAGTGGATGTAGGCCCCCATGGTTGTACCTACGTCAGATGAAAAGTCAACGTTCTGGCTGTAGACTTATACTTAAAGAATAATTAGCGTCTCACATCACCAACTTGTCAAGAAGTCGGTGCTGTAATACATAATGTAGTCAAGTGGTATTATGGTGGATGGAGGTTTATACATCTTCATCCTTACATGTATGTTCATTATCTTGATGGCATTACTGAACTAAAGAAGGGCGACACTATCAGCTTCTGTTAATACTGAATTCAGTGTTTTATGCAAGTTTCAAGCACGTGCAGTGACGTGATTTTAAAGCATCCTTAGGCAATATCATATCTTAATTACAGAAAACTGTTTGTCCTTTACTTAATTTTCTATATAAAACTAAAAAATTGTTAGGAGAGAAATTACAATTTTAAAATTCATCAGGAGAAAATGTATTAAAGGACACTTTTGTACAATTTTTCACAGGTCTATTGTGAATCTGAAATGTTTTACGTATATTTTGCAATAGTAGCTGGTATTTAAACCACTGTCACGATTAGGGGTTGAATATTGCGAACGAGTCGTTAAGCAATCAAAACTTTCATTTCAGACATATTTTCATGAATGGAAAAATTCGTTTGACGTAATGGTTAAAGGTTCATAGCAACGATGTAACACAAAGATATGACGATATAAAAATGTACTTTGTATACCCGACATCATAGCAGATGATTGTTTAAACATTATTAAACACACACACACACACATATTAAAGTTCAGAAACTTTTGAAAATGGTACTTCTTACGCAAAGGAGTTTAATATACTGCATGTGACATTAATGGCCAAGCGCCTACAGCCTCGAGTCCATGCATATTGTATATCCGTTGTGCATGTTGAAGAGTAAAACCTTTGAAAAGGCATGACAGTGCAGTAATATTCACATTATTTCGTTTGTTGTTATGACAAAATAGATGAAAGGAAATGATTGTAGTAGATACTAGTTTGCGAATTCTGCATGAGTGTCCAGCTTTCCAGTACATTCTAATATACGATATAACAACAGTATGGGTATGTTGCAAAATGGTTAAATAACTTTAAAATCCTGTTTATGGCGCATTCAACTGATTTGACATTAAAGCTTTTCAATAAACAGACCTCCTGTAAGTTAAAATATGCACCAATGGGTGTTGTACTTTGAGGTTTGAAAATTTTGGCATAAGAATTACTACATGTTGAAAATGCTTCCTGAATCCTAGAAGCTACACAGATATCGCAACATTCCTTTAGTCTCAACATGCAAGACTCGTCACGTTTTATTTCTATTTAGAAACAAGGAGATTAAGCAAAGAATGTTTTAGAATAAATATAGACCAGCAATTTGAAGAAAAATTTCCATAAATAAATCAGTAAGAATTCACTAGGCTGATCCTTTATTGAATGTTGTAGACTAGTAGTGTATCTCTAACAAATGTGTTTAATTAAGGTCAGTGGAGGCTTCACCTTACTGCTTTGGTCGAAATTTGTCGTCTCCTTTAAACAAAAAAGTTAAGTGAACAAAAGTTCTTTGCGCTTTAGTTACAACAAGAATGAAGAAATTTTCAGGACTTCCCCGTTTAACATGTATACTGAGTCCCATGGTAGGCTGGGCAGCAGGTAACTCCACGTGAGGCCTGACTGTGACACTGGTCACTTTAGTGTTATTTAGAACGGTCTTATGCGCTGAACCAAAAGACTGACACACTGGCCTGATTTGATTGTGAACCTGATAAATCTCTCTCTCTCTCTCTCTCTCTCTCTCTCTCTCTCTCTCTCTCTCTCTCTCATATAACGCTTTAAAATTTAATGCACGTACATTTTTATCATGGAAATAAAAAAAAATACACTGTATGCAAGTTTCCTCTTAGTTTCGGAATAATTTTAAGGAAACACGAGACGTATATTCCATTATTTTCCTTTGTTTATCTCCGCAATAAAAAGATCTCCACTTTGTAATTCTGAAATTATATTTGATTTTAAACAACAATTTCTATTTGGATGTGTAGTTTCAATGGAAAAGATATACTTTGAATTTGTTTATCAATTGCATTTTCAGCGATTTATTCAGGAAAATTCAAACTATTATATCTCAAAACAAAAATAGCCTGCATGGTAATATACCCTTAAATATTTGGCATAACCAGTTTAGGTGCAAATAAATAAGAAATAAATCTTCATGGAAATTTGTCTAAAATTGAGAAACGTCTCATGTGTCCTTAAAATGTGCAGAAAAATTTATAAAAGTTTTACGGTTACAACTTAATAAAGTGAAGATAATAATCAATGAAATACGTATGAAAAAATTTTCTTCCCACTGAAACGAGTAGAGTTCAACACAATCTGGAAAAAGTTATTGAATTTTCTTTCTTTTGTACACACAATTTAGACGAACGTCATTCGGTTTCTTTTATCTCTTACTCCTACACGAGTAAATAATCGACATAGAACATCGAGGTAAAAGCATTGCTTACTATGGATGCAACGCAAGTCAATTATGTTGTCATCATACATCCAGTACGAGAATTTACTCGCCTCCTTCTGCCATTCCTAGACTAGAAGAACGCACGCCTTTGATAATATGATCTGTCATCGTCTGCTGTTTTGCAACAGACGAACAAACTAAGAATGTGGCATGCTTGCATTTTCCAACAAAAGTGATACAATAAAAAAAAACCCCAAATACTATATATATTAAATTCACACTTATTTATACCGTTACATTGACGGAAATACTCAAATATTTGAAAAAATAATAAAAGAAACGAAAACCAGAGAAGAGATAAGACATCTGTATTTTGAGCGCCAAAAATAAAAGGTAATTGATTGGTTTTCTCGTTAGAACTGGAATTTTAACTTCAGATCGGTGCACATTTACGTCATTTCCGTTTGTTAGATGAAAAGATTGGTAGGCGTAAGTTTTGCGTTAAGGGAAATCGATATCATTGTATTTACATTTTGTTTCAAAATCATTCAGATTCGTTTTTATGATTTCTATAGATTATATAACAACTAAACGATCAGAAAGTATTAAGAAAATTCATGAACTAAGTCTTATTGCGTCCCTGCATGGTCAGGGTGTGTTCATATTTTGTTGTTAAAATTTTCTACTACGGTACATATTGCGTTTTGATAGTAGTGGATTCAATCGATATGGAGAGCTGTATTTTACTACAGCACTACGTTGCAGACAATATTTCCATATATGGGCAGAAAGTTATCGAACATTCCAAGAAAATAGATGCAGTTACGACGACGCCCTGTCTGGATTTATATAAGCGCATCATTTTGGCGGTGCGGTAAAGTCTGGCTGTAGAATTGTATAATAATTTTCCTTTCTAGGAAAACGAGATATAATTTCGAACAGACCTATATCAGTCGTCTGGCAAGTCTTCCTAAAGCTGATGTACATGTCTTGAATGCTGAAGGAAAGCAGCGTCTGAAAAAGATTATCTTTCTTTAAAAAAAAACAAAACCGCATACACACTTAAGATATCTATTTTTTTTTTAAGTTGGATTACTCAAATATGATTCATAGGTTTGTTTTGAGTAACTTTATGAAGCAGATCAAAGAAAAAGTGAAGGAATTTTCCAATTAATATATTCTTGTAAAATGTAAACAAATAACAGTAAAACAGAAAGTAATAGTTCTCTAAGGAATGTTATAATATCGCACATTACACGGTGTTCATGCAGTTGTTAACAATTTTGGTCAATTTGCCAAAAGGATATGGAAACTTGACAGTGCGTTTTATATTGATCTATAATCGCAATTAATGAAAGAATGTAATGTTTTGGTGCGCTTTAGTTTACCAATGTTACTAAACAAATGTACTGGGTAACTTTTGAGACAGAATTAGGAATTGATTAGCGAAAAATGCAATCAATGTTTCATGTGACTATCGTTTGTATATGCTTTCGTTTATAACGGGTTTATTTTTAAAGCCTAAGTTATCGATTGGCTGGCAGTTTGCCCATTGGGTCATCCAACAAAAAACGCGGTCAAAATCAATAATTGGGTTTGGAAAAATTATGGAGTTTTAAATTTTTGTGTTGTAATACGTCACACAGTTACGTGGCCTTGTTTGGCGGCATGGGAAAGCGGGTTGTCAAAGCTAAGAAAGAAACAAGGACTGAAAGAGTCCATAGATCGATAGAATCCAGACACTGGGTCAAAATGGGTCCATGTAAATACAGAAATTTAACAGAAATCAACAAATGTCTTCTTTTGTCCTTCCGCCTAGGTACATAGCGGTTACTTTGATCTTTAAAATTTGAAAATATTACTGAAATGTATATAAAGTAAAAGCATGAACGATAAAGATATCCACAAGCTATAGACATGTATTTGAATATTATAAATTGTAACATCGTATGTTATTGTACGGTTTACCATATAAACCAATGAACTTAAATACAATGTATTGTTACATTGTATTAATTTACAGCTTACCACATACTATTAAACCAATGATTGTCCTCTTTGCATAGTATAAATTCTTGTTTTAAAAAATTGCAACAAGAGTTATTCGATGTTATAGGGCTATTTATTTTTACCTTTAAAGGGACTTGGACACGTTTTCAAATTTTATTTTTCCACTGTCAATGTTTATTATGATGAATATAGATGTTTATAATGCTATGTCAAAATTTGGAAGTCAAATATCAAATTATAAGCAAGATACAGAGTTCACAATTCTTTGTTTTGTAGACAAAGCTCGAATATTGTCATTTTTTACATATATGTGTTGTATTAGTGTAAGTTTCAATGAAATGTAACTTTCTTTTGTTGGTAATAGTATTTATGAAGATACTGAATTAGTTGAAATTGTTTTTACATGTCATTTTGTCTAAGAAATGGTAATTCTCTACATTACCTTTTTTTGTAAATAACTATAAGACTCGAGCTTTGTTTACATAACAATCAATTCTTACCTCTGTATCTCGCTTGACCAAAATTGTAAACAACTGACTAACATTCAATATTTTGGTCAATCATTTAAAATGCACAAGTAAACCATTTTATACATAAAAAATAAAAGTAAAATTTTTGATCTCAAATCGTGTCTAAGTCCCTTTAATTCTAATGTTTTTGTACAACAAAATGAAAAATAAAAGAAAACTTGCAACACCGCTTAACTTATGCCGGGCAAACCTAAAAGCGACACGTGTAAAGCAAACACCAAAGAAGGCCGATCTGTGGCAGTGATGGTGCACCCCGACCTTATCAGTCCATTACTGGAAGAATTCGTGATGTTCGTTTATTAATATATCGTGTCTGCAGTTCATGCAAAACGTGAATTGACAGTTTTGGTTTGTGGGGTTTTTTTTTTAAAAAGAGGGCTATGATCTCGAGGGAGAAATCGATTTTGGCGCCAATCTGCTGGAATGCCAAGATTCTGGAATCTATCGATCAAATCTAGTTCCATGCCACATTTTTTCAGTTTTAGTATTTTTATTTGGCATTTATGGTGAATTTACACAAATTGCTATTAATTTATTTCAAAGTCTCAAATGCTTGTGTACAACACATTAAAAAGACTTTCAGTGATGAGATAAGTATATTCATTAAATTTTGACTGGCGATGTAGATGAATAAAGTCTGCGTACAACCAATATGCTAAAAGAATCTCAGAGAGAGAGAGAGAGAGAGAGGGGAGAGAGAGAGAGAGTCTGTCTCCGACTCTCGGGTTTCTGAGCGGAGGCCACGTGGTTGAGGAGGCCGCCGACCGGGCGTTGAACTGTAGGAGCCGGTGAACTCGTAGGGAGGGGTTATCCGCATACTAAACGTCAGAGGATGTACAGGGCCGCGCCGCTATTAAATCAGATTACTCTTCCTGAATAACTATTTTTTCTAAGAAATAGAAAATTAGAAATTCGGGTCTTTGGTTTTAATGTGCATCAAACTTCAAGAATGCGTGTCCATTGACAAACATATTGTATTGTTATAGGGTTTAAGTATTTCACGTTATTCAATTTTTTTTTTTTTTGGTGACATTCATATTAGTTGTAAATCGTGTAGTGTATTTATGTGTGCAGAAATCCATCGTTTAGCATTTAAAATAGGGAAAAGGACTCCATATGAAATTCAAACAAATAAGACATCCAAGACTAAAAAAGGGCGTTACTTTGCAAGACAACCCCTGAATATCAACTTCACAGATTCAAATATCTAAAATTCCAAGATGATAATTTCAGTCAAACTCGGTGTTTCAATGAATAAAGGTTTACATGGCTGCTCTGATTTTTCTTATCAGGCAATCAAATAAAACTTTGCTCACTGAACCAAGTCCAAAGAAACTTCATGTTGGAATTTCCCCCCCAGATATCGCTATCCAAATTCTTGATAAGCTTCATCATACTAAAGTATTTAAAGAAAATACTAAGTTTTCAACTTTCTGTCTTGATCAATTCTCTAATCTCGATCCTCCGATTAAATTCATTTAAAACCCAAAAATATATTTTTTTTTTATCATTGTTTATTTTTTATAACTCATTCTCAATGTTCAACCAATGAGATAACAACTTTTCAACAAGAACACATTGCATTGCTTAGTGCTTTTACAATCATCTACACATTCATTCAAACACGGGTCGCATACTTGAATGGGTTGCCCATGACGACCGTCTACCCAATAAGGTTAGGTTACATTCCCGCCAATTTCTGTTGTGAAGTAAAATTATTAAATAGAAGTTTCATGAATTTTAAATTCTATATCTATTCACAAATTCCAAATGGCAAACTATTTCACATATTATAAAAATAAAGTAGAAGCGAAGTTACAAATTTTCATGACTGCCCTACTGAGGTGTTCTAAAAATAGTACGGCGTTATCGTATCAATGAATATTCAACAGGGAAATTTACCAGCTACAAGGTGCGATCGATCTTCCGCATGCGACCCATGTTTACAACTTTTAAGGTCAATTTTCCCAAGACATGCTCTTTAAATTACTTTTTTTCGTCTTTCACACAATAAATTACATATATACAGTCTTACATCCATGATTTTGACGAAAAGGTATGACAATGGAATATTAATAAATTAACTGTTAATATATACATTGTTCTCACTGTTCAATTCCATTTACAGGAATAGACATATGTCCTTCGTTGGTGTATGTTTTCCTTTTCAATAAAATCATCATTTCCACCGGAATGTTTCTAAAATGTCAACAACTCTAGACTCAAAGTCCACCGTCTGTTCTTCGACAACACACTCTGTTATCGGGGTTTTTCCCAGTATGGTAAGCCCATGTTATGCTTCCCTCTGTCTTCTCTTTGACTTTGTCGCATCTTCTGGGTTTCTGTTTACGGTCTCACGGAACTGAAGATATATCCAGAAACGACTGTTTTTTGGTTTTGTAAGCGACAAGTACTTTTCGCCACATCTTCAGCACGGGCGTTATTGTTAGAGAACATAGGGAATGTGTTCTCCGGCTTGGCACATGTTATTTACTTATGTATAGTTAAAAAGTCTTCAATCGTCAAGACTGTATTTGGATTTCGGTCTTCTTCAAGTCATCTTCACATATACTGACGTTTTCACTGTTTGGTTCCGAGTCACTACTGGAATCGTCGGACTCGCTGTGGGTGTAAGAATCGTTGTCCTCGTCAACATCTTCATACTCTTCCTCATCGGGGCTCTCCTGAATGGGGTCCAGGTTGGACATGGCAGAGATGGTTCTTTGACGCTTTCTCTGTTCCAGGGATTTTGGCTTTCTCTTAGATTTTCCGCCCTTGCTTTTCCCGGTTTTTTCCTTGATGAAGCGGAAAAATGAGCTGAAAATGCCCCCTTTCTTCTCGTCTTTGACATCAAGATCATCTCTTGAGTACAGCATTTTCTGAATGGGACTTGTAAGTCCAAGATTAGGAAGCGAGGCAGTCGCACCAAGTGTTACTTTAGAATCGCAAAGAACAGGCATGGATTTAGTTCCATCGGTTCTCACAGTGTAGGTATAGGTAGCTCCACTTTTATCCCGTAATGTAACAAGATAAGTCTTCATCTTTCGTTTCTTGTCACTTTTTCCAGACTTCGCTTGTTTCTGTTTTGCCATAGCAATTGCTTTCTTGTGGTGTTGTCCAGTAACAAATGGCATATAACCACGTGAAGCGTTAGGAAACATAGCCATGTTGATATTTTTCAAGATTGAATAAGATTCAGGTAAAACACAAAGTTTTGTTTGTAAATAAAGTCTAAGTCACAACGAGATGCGTTTTCCTCGAGCGATCGACACGAACTGAATTTATCCTCGTGTTAACGTTGTAATTGTACTCCGCCAATACAATCTAGGACAAGCGACCGATTCTTGGCAAAGTTTCAATTGACGTCTGTCTGGTATCTGGAATGTTCCATTGACAGATAAGAGGGGACGAAGATCGCAAATAACGATGTATACAAATAAAACGCAATGCAAAATACAACAAAATAAACTGTAGTTATAGTGAATAAAGATGTAGAAGAAATATTGTAAAGGTGATTTCAGTAAGTAATTTGTGGTTCGATAGTAGGAATACGAAACATGATATCATGTTTTCAAAATGTTGTACATTTATAGACGAGTCCAACATAACTTGGCTCGACGCCAATCTCGTGTATTCGCGCCTTGGCCAGGCGGCTTTGTTTAGTCACATGGTTTTGCTTGAACCTGGAATGTTCTATTTGGCAAATGTGGGTGACAGGGAGAAATTGGCTGCTCATGTTTTGCGAATTTTCTTACAGAAGATGAAAATATATGGCAATGATTTGATAATAATTTATTTCATTACATGTCTTTCGATATTGTTTATTGAAGTTCATTTGTCTTTTTCGTTAGGATATGAAAATTGAATGTAAATATTGAGTAGTCATGTGACTTGATCACCCCTATTTTAAGTAGAGACCCATGTACTTATCAACTTGAATGGAATGCCAATGGGATTGTTGTTCAGATCAACCAATCAGAATCTTACAAAGACCATTCAAGAGGAAATATCCCGTTGTCTGTAGTAACCCACGAGGTTAGATGTTTCGATCTATTGATTTTGGCGCGCTTGTTAAAACTTGAACACAATAAAACGTTGTTGGGAAAGTTTGCACAAGTACCTTGATATTTTATGGCTCGAGAAACAAGACTGCACTTGGTGACTGGCGGGACCCAGTTTAGTGATTTTGAAACATAATTTATTGCACTGAATAAAAAACTTTTTAAAATCTCGTGGTATTTATTATTTGGGCTCAATCTAACTATTGTTTTGTAAACTTCCTGTTAAAGTAACGGATTGATGTTTTTATTTACAACTGTTAAGTGTATAACAGTATTCAGGTATTTCAGGACTGTGTATCTATATTTCATTTGAACAATCTGTTGAGGGTACTTCTGCACGAAAGGCTGCAAAGGAGTATGTTTGTATCCAGGGAATTTCCCCGACGAGTCACAATTAATTCTATTGGTCACATTATCCGGTAGCTACACTAAACATTTTAAACTTCCCTGCACATACACTAAATGCAGAGCAAGTAAATAAGGAAACAGATTGACGGATACAAACGTTGTAAATAATAATAAGAATCGAAAAATCGAGATGATATTAACGATTAACAGCTGTGTCAAATATTCAATTTTATTTTTTATTTCATTTTATTTCATGTCCAACATATATGCAAAATAAAATAAATAACTTTGATACATGTCAAAAATTTTGTAAATTGCACAGAATTATATGATTGAACATAAATTTAGTTTCAAGAAAATTCCTCTACTGGTTAAGATTTTAGATTTACCAGTAGAAATTTTAAACCCAAATCAAGAAACCAAGAAAATAGGTGAAATAAAAGAAAGTTAAACTGCCAAGGTGTAATAAATGATGTTTGAGTAGGACCAGAGCCCATCTTTGTCAAACACTCCACAAAACAAACTGTCTGGAACTCTGTCTTATTCATTCACGTTTCTGCCTAAGATAAGGGCTGCTATTTTAGGAGCTTATTTTGATATCCTACGTCTAATTTAGAGGGCATTTCGGGTACACTTTGATGGGTTTTGGCAGGATCCAATTTACCCCTTCTGAGTTTGTCCTGTGTGATTGTCGCATGGTATATCGTTTCACTCCTAGCTGCCTAAGTATGCAGTGTGGTCATGGGATAGGACGTAATATAAACAATCTTTCTGTTGTGTATATGTTCTAAACAAAGTCCCCTGGTTTAATATTTATGACTGTCGCATGGGGCTTAGATCATGCAAACATGATGTAAACTTTTGTAAGAGGTATAATCCTCCATTTCCTCTAATTGTTGATGCTTTTCTGAGAAGGATAGTTGATATTTGATTTTATCAATGTGTACAATAAAAAGGAGGGAAAATTTGGATATAACATTATATTAATATTATATATATATATTTTTATCAAGTCTTTCGATTAAAAGGTGATAGTATATAAATAGTGCCTGTTTGGGAGGGTATAAACTGTGAAATTGACACCCCAAGAAAACCATTGTCAACCGACGCGAAGCGGAGGTTGACAATGGTTTTCGAGGGGTGTCAATTTCAACAGTTACCCTCCCAAACAGGCACTATTTATTTTATTATACTGAATGTCTTAATTTTAAAGAGAATTGAACTGCTTTTATATAGAAATGAAGTGAATTCTACGACGAACCGTATGCGCATAATTTACGCGCATGTAACAATTCGTTGTGTTACCCGTTGCCAAGTGTGTTGCTAATGCTAAGGGTAATAGAACGGATTACCAACTGCGTCTAAACCAATCAGATTTCAGTATTTATCATGAAAGTATAATAATAAAATATGTTTAATGATTTGAAAAAAGGGAAATTGGTTTATATGATTAAAAAGTACAAGAATGATGTGTGTGTATTTAACAGTAATATTTGTAATGCTAATTGGAGTGCTAATTAAATACAATGTACTAGTGAATACAGGTACATTTTTATATATATACAAAATGTTATTGATATATAATTAGATACCAAATATTTATATTGAACAGATAATGAATGTTTGTAAACAGTGATATTTTGGTTCAATGTTGGAAAAGACTGAAAATAGAAATTTAAGCTGTGAAAGGCAAAGTATTCCTGGAATGTCCTGTTTTTATTTTCATGTAACCACGCATGTAATCCTTTTTTCAAACAGAGGGAAATTATAGTAACAGTTACACTGTTGTATATGAATTTAAAAGGCCTTTTGCTTTCACTGATTAAAAATATATAGAACCTAGAACACCTGCAGACTAGAATAGCTTTGTAATGAATGTCCTTTAACTGTTTCTTTTAAATGGACTTTGAAATTAAAATTGAGTTAACATATACATGTATAAAGCTTATTGCAGTCTTATCTCTGATGATAACAAGTTCTTATCAGCACGGACAGAAATTTACACTTGAGCCAGGTTTTTTGAAAATATCCTGCTCTTTACAGTTATGAAACTGTCAACAGTACATGGACATGACCTGGTCTCTCAACACAAAACTTTAGCGGGGTCGCAGGCATGTTCCAGGAATTTTCTCTATCTTGTATGACTTCCGTCCCCTTTCGAGGACCACTTCCTGTTAGAGCAGCCTGTTTACGTCATTACAATGGGTTAGCTTAACATCTTCACTTGGATTAAGGGGAAATCCGAAGAAGGATGTTTTACCCTGTACATAAGACACTTTTGAGGCATAGTGTGCATCCTTGAGAATGAAAACTTTCCATTGTAAATTGGACATGTCAAGATTTTAGGGTCCAAGGGAACTTGTTGCTATGACATATGCAATGATCAAGTTTTACTAATAGAAAATTCAAGTTTTGAAAATGTTGATATACATGTATATTTAAATATTTAAAAAGCCTTTGCAATATTTATTTTGATCAACATTTTCATCAATTCAGCTCATGCTTTGCGCATTATTATCTTATTTTACGTATTTAACAACTATTGTCCAGTTTGCTTTTCAATGAAAAAAATAAAAATGCATCGATTTTATGTAGTTATTATGGATAAGAAACAGCAGCATGTGTCTCGTAAACTCTGTTCTTTGTCATTCTGCTTCATATATGTAATTAGCAATTATATGCAAGGTAATTTGATAATTAGTATTCTTTGTAACCGTATAATTATATAGAAGGAAAATAACAACCAGTACATGTATTTGAGCCAATTATACATACATGAGTACATGCATATAGTATGTTGCACAAACAAGATGCACAAAATACCAGCCATGCTGCTACAAGTTGAAGGACAGAGGATGCTGATGGTAAAGAGAGAAACTTGACATCCAAGGTTGTCACTATATATACATATATACCAGCTCAGTTTCCAATGCATTACAAATACATATATACTTAGTATTCTTGTCCTGCAGCTTCTGTCCAATAATTGTTTATAAAAATATTATAGTTAATAATCATGATTGTATCATGATTTTGACTTTGGTACATCCTATTGACGACTGCTGCAGACATGTTATTTGATAGTGATATTTGTCTGAAGACCTGATATAATTGTGTCTGAGGTAAATGAACAAATTCTTGTTCAGCTGTTTTTCACCTCTCACATTGAATTACATGTAGTTGGTCATTTGTCCTTGCTTCTCTACTTTGTCTACCTCCAAGCTTGTATCACTTTCTGCTGACTCTAAAGTTTTTGTGCAAAATTTGCAAGTGAACAACCGGCAAGAATTTCAAGTTTGCATTTTTGGGACTGAGGTTAAGAACTAATTTGGTACAGAATTATTTTGCTCACATGGAAATATATGGTGGCCACTATAAGTTTTTATTTATGAAAAAGGTGAATATCTAGTTGATGACTTCAGATGACCGCATTGCTCAACCTAAGTGAGCTAAAAGGACGCGCTTTTATGAATGCATTTTGAGGAGTCACTGACTTGTTTTACTTCTCTCAAATATCAGATTTTTAAGCATAGTCGGGCACACAACTTGGGGATAATGAACTATCTTGACTCCCTATTGTTAAAGTGGGCAGGCATGTTCTTGTAGCCTTGGCCTGGAGAAGATGGGCTCATTTGATTGGCTGTTCTTTGCCTTTTTTCGGGATGTGATTGGCCAAAAGGACAAGAATCTGTTTTCACAGAATTTTTAATGAATAGTTAATGAACACTGTGAGGTCGTAGTACTATATAGAGGTTTTAGCGATCATTGACCCTGTCAGATCATTGTTTACATCCCCAAGACAGAAAAATTATCTAAATCATGATAAAAACAGATATCATAAGTTTTTTGCCAAGATAAAGCCTCATATTTTAACATTGCCATAATTTTACTTTTTTACTGGGTTTTCCGGGCGGGCGGTTGCCAAAAGGGTACCCTCATTGTACGGATAACTCCTCCTACAGTTTTCAAGATAGGAAGTTGTTCTTTTGCAGATCAATTGTACATATATCAGAGATGTGCATATTGGAAGGATTTTGATTTCCGATAATTTATCGAAAAAATACCAGGTTTTGAACTTAGTCATTTTTTGGCAAAATTTTGCATATATAGGGTACACCATTTCACTGGATATGGGTTGACATGGATTATGGATACAGTTCACATAAAAGAAAACCCGGTTTGCTGTCACATTGACAGCTTTTCACTTGTTAAGATCTGTTTCAAATTTCGATCATCTTAGGTTAGCTTGTATGTAAGCTGCTTTCAACTATAATGGCTATAATAATTTCTGTTTAATTATACATATCTGATGGATTTATTTCTGTTTGTAGTCCTCTATGTGATCTTTGGTTTTCCAGTAGCAAACCCTACTTATGGTTTGACCCATACAGTGAAATCAGTTTGTGATGTACATTTTTAGAATGAATTAAAATGAATACACATGTAGCAAGATCACACAAAGCACCTCATCAGGTGTCAATGATCAAATGTTTATTTTGGCAAGCAAGGACAACCTCATGGTCACAGCATCTTGGTTAATCAAGGTCCAAGTTGCTTTCCTCTGTTAAAGAAAAGTGAATAATTTTTTTTAATACAGTGTAAATAAATCGGTGAAAATTACATCTGATAAACATATTGTAATTCATAAAATGTATATAGTCTGTTTATTGTCAAGAAGTGTTTCTTTAAAAACAGTGTACAGTATTTTTCCCCATCATGGTCGGGTTTGAAAGCTTTTTACTCAAAAATTTTCTATGACATCAACTGTCTTACCCTAATCTCTGATCTGTCACATTATTACGGAGATCAACTAGTAATGACGTTTAAACATTTTGATTGTATATGAAAGATCCTAGAAAGTGTAATGTAGATGTATAGATCAAGTTGTATGTACCCACCAACTCGTAACGTGGGGGAAACATTGGTACGCAGTACATGTAGGCCTATTAGTTATTAAATGGTGCGTGATCAAAACTCATAATGAAAGTTATTAATGTAGGGAATCTCAAGAGAAAACATAAAAAATGATTATATATAATAACTTGAGTTAGGACACATCATAAATTCAAGAGATGCTGTGGACATTATGTCATAATAACCTTAATTAAGAAATTAGGTTACAATTGTATTCAACTGAAAAACACTAAGACGAAAATACAGACAAGTCAGTCATCCTCACCACAAATTATTGAATGTTTCTAAAATATTTCTGCTGTTTTTGGTTCGTGTTGACATTGTCCAGAATTAGAAACTGCACTTGATCAGACTGTTGCTAATGTGCTTGTGTAGAGACTACATTGGCATTATCCTGGCCCTGACAGGAAGCGTACTGTAATTACAATGTGTGTCTCAGGCGGTGACAAGCTCCACAGCACATGCATCTGTAATGAAATCCAGCAAAAAAAGAAGCCTAGGTTTTGATTTAAAGTATTCTGAGAATTCAGGGTTTATTGTTTGTGTAGACAGCAGTGTCTCCAATACATTAATATTGTCCTGTCCATTATGCGATTACATTTCCATTGTGCATTCTGCATGCATTATATTGTGCATGAACTGAATATTAAATGTGAGGCATGTCATTTTCTGAAAACAAAAGCTTAGTGTCAATTGGAGGAAGAAGTGTGTTCATTTTCTCTCTCTCTCTCTCTCTCTCTCTCTCTGACTTAGGTTGGGCATCAAAATATATATGGCTTACAATGATCACAAAGGGGACACTTAATATTGACCTCTGAGTGAAGGGGAAACGTCAGGTCGGTTGTTGCCCACCTGTTCGCCCATTGACCCACTGTCTGATAGACAGGTGGAAAATGTCTGTAGCAAGTTTTGTCAAATCATCTAGTAATGAGCAGGTGCTCCTTCAACAAAAATGGAGCAGAGTGATTGATCACCCAGTGTAGAGTTTTGTCCATTATATAATGATCAAGTTGTTAAGTGCAGGTGAATCAAGTTCTATATAAATTCCTTAAGTATTTTACATTTGATCAACCGAGTGCAATATGTTATTCCCTCACTGAATTGAAAAAATGAAAGAGATATTTTGAAGTATCAAGTGTGTGTATATTCATGTTTTTTTTTTCTTCACAAAAATGATACTTGTAAATGCAGGCATCTGATTTGAGTTATCAAATACTTTGTAGTGAAACAGGATTTTTGCACATCAGATACAGCTTATTTAACAATACCCATATCAGCTTCCAGCTGCAGGTATGATATGGATCTGCAGGGCTGACACAGATTCCTCTGGTGTTTTCTTTTTTTGTTATAAAACGAAATTTCACATTTGCATCAAAGTGAAACTATGAACGTGGTTAGATTGTTAACTATATACACCTATAGTAAAACTTTCTCAATTTCAACAGCAAGGTAACTATTATAAATCAACTTTGAAAAAATAATAGTTTAACTGGGTAAGAAAACCTTTGGAAAACATTCTCTTTAAAATTGTTTTGCATTCTTGTCTATTTGTATAACAGTATGTAACTAAAAGTTTGAGGAAGGGGTAAGATCACTTGGGACACCTTTATCGGTGTTTGATAATAAATTAAATATTATAAAATTTTAATATTTTTTTCATTTGATTTTGTTTTACCCACAAACTCCATAGTACTTGCAGTTTTTTGAGTGGATGTGTAAGGTATGGCATGTTTTTATTAGGTATGTAATAAATATAATAATACATTTTTTTCATATCATATATATGTGTGTATTTTTCTTTTGTTTTCTTGTCACAATCAATCAAGATTTAGAGCAGTTTAATTAAAAGAAAAAAGCAGTTTATTTCCTGTTCCAATCAAGTTTTAGGGCAATTTTAAAAAAATCAGTTTAACCTATTTTTTTTTAAAATTGCCTCAAAACTTGACTGGGACAGGAAGCAAACATCAGTACAATTTAGAAAAAAAAAACTTCAGCAGGAAATTTAAACACAAAAGGATTTTGATACTTTTCATTTCTCTTAAAAATATGGGTTTTAAAGAACTTGTTTCCTGTATTATATAACTAGAATTTACCCAATACGATAGAGTATTGCCTCTCTCGATTTTCCTGTTTCATGTTTCATGTTTTGTTTACATTTTGTTTGTTTGTAAACACCCTCGGTAGGGGTTTTCCAAAATTTGTACAGAATTTTGAAATGTAAATAATGTGCACAGGAAATCGTGTATATATATATATGCAAATTTTTAAAGTTACTTTCCATGTGAAAAAAAGTCATACAGATTGTGTCATCTTCATATGAGTGAATGATTACCACAAAAGTTCACTTGTACAGTCTGTCCCTTTTAAGTACATGTGTGTATGATATCGAATTTGACTTAATAAGATGATACAGTGGAAATTTTCATGACCAAAAATTTTCCTTATTCAACCATTTAATCACACTTCTATTTAACTAATTTTCATAAATACCAGGTATTTATTGAATATGGAAGTAAAAACAGAAGCTCATTTATAGCTTTTATGTAATTTTGACTTGTGATTTTTTATTTCTTGACATTAGGTGTTTTAACCAAATTACCATAATTTATGTTTTATCATCTATACTCGATCTAGGCTGATTATCATAATAAAAAAAAATCAGAAGAAAATTGAATAATGGCTACTATCTGATTTGTGACCTTACGTTATAAAACTCTAGAGTTCACAGAGTTAGTGTGATTAAACTCATACGATATGTAAATTCATTCTTTAATTCAGAGTTGGGGTATACTTTATGAATTGACAAGCTGTTACATTAATGTTTAACCGGTAATCAATTTTTAATCAGATATCTCTAGTCAAATGCGTAAATTAAATAAAAAATTCATAGAAGAAGCTTACTGCGTGTGCCGTATTGTTTTAAAGTTTAAAACTTTTTACTTGAAAAACAAACCAAAGTTAAAAACTTCTCATTTCAATTCATATTTTAAATTTTTCTTTTGTGTCTTGACTGAGTAATGTAAGGAAATATTCTATAATTGTTGCTGTTATGTTTTTCTGATCAGGGAAGTGTCATATATCTTTATTTTGGCTGTGTGTAAAGATGTTCAGGCGATTTGTCATAACTAAAACGCAATTAATTGTCCATTGTAAACTTGTTTGTTTCAGTTTTTCTACAATTTAACTTTGTGCATGTGATGATTAAAGACCGCATCATAACAACTTGAAACATCTACTTGTGGTTTGGATAGCTTGTCTGTTGAACCTTAGAATAGTGACATAACAGTGTCATTTTGTTTATACACTTTATACACAAACACAGAAAATGAAGAAATAGAATTCTTTGACCATTAATCAATTTATGATGTTTTGTAAAACCAAGATCAGACCATGTTTTGTAATGTTTGGACTATACACAAAGTTTTTCTCTATAGATTAAAGTGTCTTAGGGCATATACAACCCTGTACCTCAAAGGACTAAGTGCGGTTTTATGCAATTTTTGCCCCCCAAAATCAAAGTTTTAGAAAGAGCTTTAAAATAAGGTGAAAGATAGTTAAAATCATATTGGAAATAAAGGTGTAAAAGGTTATCACCACAGTGACGTCATATTGTAGAAATGACGTCATGAATATTGCATTATTTTGATAAATTGATGTTTTGTAGCAAAGTATGGGTGTTTTCCGATGGTTTTTCGACTGGGAAACATCGAGCGCAGGCTTGCTCAAGTACCATTTTTTAGTATAATATATATAACTATCTGAAGAAAAACATATGTTAAAATCGCACTTGAGCAGACCTGCGCTCTATACTTCCGAATGCAAAATATAGAGCAAAAATGAGAATATCTTCATTTGTTTGCAAATTTGCGGGAATTAGGTAATTTAAGTGACGTCATAGATAAACAGAAGTGAGCAATGATGACTAAATCAAGATTAAAGTTATAGGCATCCTCTTAACAATGATTTGTGAAGATTTCAATTTAATACAATACTATTTAAAAATTGGTTGAAATCGGGGGCAGATATTTGACCATACTGCACATAGTCCTTTTCCGTATTTGACATGATACTCATATACAACCGATGTTTTATGAGAAATGACATTAAATGTTCTTTATCTTAAGCAGGGTCTGCTTTAATGAAATAAATATCATTCCATGCACTGCTAAGTCCTTTTTTGTTTATAATATCATGTAAATCAAGACTATATAGAAAAAAGATTATTATGACAAGAAACTTTTTACACGCTAGTGTAGCATTTAGGAGATTTTTTAGTCAAAAAGATGTTGTGTATAAAGTCCTAGAAGGGTAATTCTAAGCTATCAGTTTATATTGAGTACTGAAATTTACAATCTTTCAAATTGGTTTTATGTTGCCCAAAACAATGAATTGTAACACATAGAAATTTTAAAAACAGAAAAGTACCAAGATTTTACTTCGCATTTAATTGTGCGACTTTTTTATTTTATTGTTGAATGTAAAAGAAATGCTAATTGTGGTTAATTGTCCCAGAATTTGGACTATTGTTGTCATCGTTGACAAGGTCCATGAGTTTAATTCGTTAGAAAGTTGAACTTCACATTCCCAATCTTAATATAAATATTCATCTAACCTTATTTCATTTTCACTATATAAATGTACTCTGATTTCTAAAAAACTGCCAGTCTTTAAGAGCTTTAAGTGCTAAATTCATGAGCACTTTGATATTGTGTACACTTGACATTTATATTACTATTACAGTACTTATGCAGGCACAGTCAACTAATATTCATATGAACGTAACTGTACAGTGATTTTGAAGTAATGGACATCTCACAGCAGTGTGACATCACATGTTTTATCGATAGTTTAGAATATTGAAATAAAAAATCAGTTCAAGGTATAGCCTGTTTGGTTGAGCACATTCAACATCAAATTGGCGCTGGTGTTATTTAATTCTTGATTTTAATTTTCTTGCGTCAATACCTACTGTTCTCTTTAAAATATTTTAATACGTCGGGACCTATTAAATCGTTGAATAAACTCTGACGCATTTACATGTGTAGCCCATAAACAGGATAGAACCTATACCATATGTGAGGTCTCGTCGGTCTTCAACATCATATCTATTTGTATTTACGTTTTTGTTTGTAAACAATTAAAAACCCAAACACTATTATACAATGTATGTAAACAAAATTTTAAACCTTTGAAGTTGCCTCAAGTATGCCAATGTGTCGCATGATAAAACAAGGGATTGGAAAACTACCACATATTCAGTAAGAGGTTGGACCTTTAGTCAATGGAATAAAGATATGTCTACATCAGTTTTGGGTTAGGATTTGAAGTTTTATTTCTAGACATTTCAAAGGAAAATGCAAATCAATATCAGTTTTATTTCAAGTGAAGTCAACTTTTTCCCTGTTTATTATTCCATATGCTAATTTTATGATGATGAATGTAAGGAATTGTAATGAATGTGTGAAGATGACATTTTCAAAGTATATCATTCAGGGAACACCCATTCATAAAGAAGTGTTGTATGAATGAACAGGTTTATAAAAAAACCTCAAAATTCCACAGGTGAAATTGTCCTAGAAAAGGACGTGGCAGTACAGAGCTTTGAGAGGGCCGATCCCCTCTTAAGGAGCGTACAAATAAGATTAAGTTGCCTGTACTTCAGGCCATATAATCTGGGCTAGCAGTTACATCTTCTAAAGAGTATGTCCTTGTTTGGATGTTTTAAGAAGCATTAATATGAAGGCTAACGAGGCTAAGATATGAAAAATCTTCTTCATTGAGTCATTAAAATTAAAAAATGTAGGTCATTTCAACAACAATTAGTCCAGGTTTAAATGTAACCCTTTGTCTTAAACAATCAACCAAACAACAACCCCCACCCCCCCACCCCCCTTTTCGGCCACCAAAAAGACTTCTTTCTATTAAAGGCCAAAAAAAAAAGAGTCTTTTACTTGTTAAACTTTAAATACATGTTTAACATAGTTATATATTAAAGCCTGTTATTGCTTTAACATTTAAAAAACATTTTTATGTAAATATAACTAGATTTAAGCATATGAAATTTGTGATTTTATTCTTTTATGACTTAACGTAAATGACATTGACAAAAGCACGGGAAGAACATAATTCTGTCATCTAAATACCACGCAAAGTTCACCACGCTGGGTAGACTGTCTTTGCATTAATTAACCAACAAACATGACAATATTCGTATCATGAAATACCTTTGGATTTTATATAAAACCAGTTTATTCATTGAATTTTTAATGCTTTGAAAATTGTAATCTTAACAAAATTTTGGCTGATATGAATTTCTAAGCGGAGTATAATTCAAGACATTTGGGTTAGGCTTGGTTGCATTTGATCTTTCGGTAATTTCTTTTATGAGAGTAAAGGGGCAGAATGAGTAGGGATGTGTGTTGAGTGTATAATAAGAAATTATCAATACATGAACAGTGTATTAGCAAATCCTAGAGAGGAAATGTCTGATTTATGATTTATTAATCATCAAATTTAAATTATGGCTCAATTTTTAACAGAGTTTTCCAAAGGAAAAATCTGGTTATTGAAATGGTGAAAATGGCAGGTGGGTGGGTGGTGCACAGCAACTCTTCCTACAGTTTTCAAGATAGGAAGTTGTTGTTTTGCAGATCAATTTTACATATATCAGAGATGTGCATATTACTTGGATTTTAATTTTTGATATTTTATGAAAAAAATACTAGCTGTTGATCTTAGTAATTTTTTCATATTGCATATAGGGTTCTCCTATTGTACGGGTAAATCCTCCTACAGTTTTCAAGATAGAAAGTTGTTATTTTGCAGATCAATTGTACATATATCAAAGATGTGCATATTACTTAGATTTTGATTTTTGATTTTTTATGAAAAAAATACTAGCTGTTGATCTTAGTCATTTTTTCATATTGCATATAGGGGTCTCCTATTGTACGGGTAAATCCTCCTACAGTTTTCAAGATAGGAAGTTGCGGTTTTGCATATCAAATGTACATATATCAGAGATGTGCATATTACTTGGATTTTCAATTTTAGTAATTTATGAAAAAAATAGCACCTGTTGAACTTCGTCATTTTTTGGCAAAATACTGCATTTGTCTGGAGAGGTAGTGTTTATCAATTCAGGGTTGACAAATGGATTATGGATACAGTTCACACAAAAGAAAACCTGGTTTGCCGTCACATTGACAGCTTTTCTAGTTTGGTGGATTTCTTTGGGTCTTAAGTTGCCTTCAAATTAATATCTACAACAAATAATTCAAATATAGTGTTTATTAAACACTATAGTTGAATTAATAAACACTGTTTATTCATTAGACATCTAGTCAATAAACTATCCAATTTGACTTGTATTATTTTGTAATGTGTTAATAAAATGTTGTTTATTGACATAGCTTAAGTCAATGCACAGACAGGTCTGCATCTGTGTCTTATTTTCCAGGAACTGGGTTCACCAGCTGTCAAGTGAAAGCCATGGTAAATAAACCAAGGAATATATGGTTTAATGATTAATGATATTCATTTCCTAGAATTACAAAAATATGTCTGCAATCTGAAATTCTCCTCTGTCATGATCAAGTCATTAGAAAACGGAATGAAAATTAATTGAGGGACATAAAATACAACAGTTTGAAGATGTAGAAATGTGACAGTGCTCTGAAGTTTAAATAAACAATTTCCTTTGATGGAAATAATCTTCAGAGTAACATGTACAGTCAAACTTTGTTATCTCAAACTATATATATATGGCACTGTTTAAACTCTTTGAGATATCTGGGTATTCTAGATATATATATATATCTGCAAATATTTGGAATTTTTCTAAGTCGAAGGGGCATAACTCTGTCGACAATTGCTCTATCATACCCAAAATCAAACTTGACCTAGATATTATTTAGATAAACCTGTATACTAAATTTCATAACAATATGTGCACCCTCTGCGAAGAAAATGAGCAGAAACTGCAAATAACTGGAATTTTTCTGTGTCCAAGAGCCATAACTCTGTCGAAAATTGCTCGATCATACCTATTATCAAATTTGATCTAGATATTATCATGATAAACCTGTATACCAAATTTCATTTGAATATGTTCATCCTCTGTGAAGAAAATGAACGGAAACTGTTGGTGGACCGACCGACTGACAGATAGCAGCAAAGCAATATGCCCTCCCTTCTTTGAAGTAGTTGGGACTTCACTATTCCATGTATCCATTGTATTCGAGATATCAGTGTTCGAGATAACGAAGTTCAACTGTATTTATATTTTCCTTAAATGCTTATGTAAGTCTCTGGTTGTATATAAATATGAGCTGTGTGAAATTTCTTGCTTCAGTTATGATTGTAACCATGAATGGGTGGAAATGTGAGACCCATTTTAAAAGTTTTGTAGTGGTTCTGTCAGCTTCAGTGTAATAGTTATTTCTAAAAGTGGTTTAGTGGTTTTTTGTAATAGTTAACGTATTATTAGGAAGTCAATTATAAATATACTTATATGTGTACTGTAAATGTAGGTGGCTTGTAACTAATGATATTGTGATGGGTTTTCCTGGATAGAATATTGCATCCTACTTTCATGAGATGCTGTGATACCTCAGTTTATGTAATGACTGAAGGTCTGTATATGTCTCACTGTCCTTAGAATTTATCATAGACAAAATTATGAGACTTAATTCCCGTAGACATTGTAGAACTGATACCTGCAGAGATTACAAATAGATGTTTTGAATAGCCTACAACAGAAGATATATGTATTACTAACTTGCTGTCTAGGAAACGGGAAAAACAAATACACTTTCAAGATATACTAGTATTACTAAAGATTAATTTTATGGACATTTTGTCCTCTAGTTAAACATTACTAAATATTAGCTGATCTTTTTATAAGCATCTCAAAATAATCACAATAGTTTTATTAGATAAAAAGCCATTTATAACATTTTATAATGATCATTCATTGAAGACAGTCTGGTTTCATTGTTTATAAATAGCGTAAATGATCGAAAAAGAAGCTCTCTGTTAGGTGAAGCAATGAATTTGTATGCATAAAAAGTCTCATTTTAGTATCTTGGGCTGAATGGAATGTCTATATCTTACTCAGGGCAGTAATAGATTTATGGCGGAAGCTGTCAGGGCTATGACAGATGATTTTGTGCTGTGTTGAGGTGCGGCATATTAAGGTGTGCCCGGACTGACCTCGGCTTGCCATTGGCCTGCTAACCTACTGACTCCCTCTCTCAGGTGGAACTTTTCCACGCATTGTATTTTGAAATAAAACACTTATAAAACTGGTCTATATTGGGAAAGAAAAATACAGAGTTGCATTTACGACACTATATATAGAAGCTAACTCTAAGGGTTTAATTGACCGTACATTGATGTTCAGTCTGGCTGAACATTCACATGTAATCGGTTGTAAAGACAAAGACTTGGTCTAGTTACTTCCAGTTGGTCTGAGAGATGACTCCAGTAGATTTTGCTCAGTAATAACCCCTTTTAATATGGCAGCACAAAGCCATTGACTTCAAGATGGTTTAAGTGTCATGCAGACTGTTGCAGTTTAACCTTGGTGTGCTTGTGGCTTCCTGACCGAGTGCCATAGCTGTACTCGCTCAAATTTGGTCGGGAATAAGACGCAGATTTATTGAACTTTAGTTTGATAGAAAGACTTAGTTAGAGACTCTCACCTTTTGGTAAATATTTGTATTGTTGGGAATTGCTTCACACCAAGGTGTCAAGGTTTGGAAAGGCAAGCTTGTGAATAGGAACAGACCCTAATGAAGAAGAAATGTTACAGCAGTAATTGATCAAATTCTGTCATTAGCTTATCGCAACTTAGTGTGATCTGCTCAGAACTTATAAGCAGAAGTCAACACTTCAGACAGAGGCAAGTAATCTAATGAATTGAAATCGGCCAGACAGACCACCCACTAGAACTCTAGAGATCTCAGACAGATTTGTATTACTGGCATGGGAGGGGCTAGGTTTTAGGTCAAACAGAAAGCCATGCAGAGACTCTTCTGAAAATTCCCACCAAATCTTTATACTCATTCAGTTTTCTTTATCAGAAATCTTCAAACCTTTTTGAATTGTTTTTCATTAATTAAAGACCAAACCAATTTAGGTAATGCATTCTTTGTTCCCACCAAATCCTTCCCACATAGAAAACCAAAACATTCACTTGTGAGTATATTTATATGTCTAGTTGATATCAACCCAGCGCATATGTTTGTTGGCACATCAGTTGGTGTCTGGATACCTCAGAATGCAAATGTGTGACATCATTTCCTGTACCTGGCATCAGTTGTATACATACATGTGCCGAAGTCACACGTTTTAGTTATAGGTACCTAGTATATTATTACAACCTCAGATTTCATCACGAAGGCATCAATCTTTTCTAATCTATAATAAAAAATAAAAGCAATAAATAGATATGCATAATTTATTTTTCTGTTAAAATAAAACCACACAGTAAACGTCTTGATTTTGGGTATTCTTGCTGTTTGTGTACGAAGCCAAGGCATTTTTCGGCATGTCATATTGTATGATATTGCTGTCTGCGTATTTATCCCACAAAAACAACCTACAGTCATTAAGATTACGTCATTTTCCTGTGATGGCTGTGTTTTTTCTTTACTTTACATAAAGAGGAATTTAGATGTCTATCTTATTAAGCTCTAGTAGTTAACAGACTCTTCAAGCATACTGGTTTACAGATAGAAGAGTTTGTATTCAAATTTGTGCATTAATTATGGATGCCAGACATCATGCATTGTTTCATGTTGAGGGCCTTTTATAATGCTACATTAAAAGGTCCTGGAATAGGAATACTACTCAAATTGCATTGTTTTTAATTTCCATGTAAATGAACACTTTTAAATGGCATTTCTTTTATCCTGATCAATTTCTGTTTGTTTTTGGACATTGTTACGTAGGTGTGCTGACATTTTCCAGCCTACAGGCTTTCAATCAGAAAGCTCTGGGGACTTCCATTAGCCAGTGTGGTATTAAACTCCCTGTTTCTAGATTCTAACCTTCAGAAAATCTGTGTTTCAGTGTTAGTAGAGGAAGATTGCATTTTTAACATATTGATTTGTCATCCTGTGATGACTTTAGTCTTAAGGGGGGAAAAAAATTGTACTAACCTTGGCAGATATGATATTGCAGAAACAATGAAAGATAATTCCTTATCAGGAGAGGATGCTAATTAAGACGGAGAGTTTTTGTTTTACCGTGAAGGTAACAGCAGTAGTCGGTTACTAGTACATGTCCTTGGTATACCCTGCCTCTCCAGCTGCTGCTGCCTTGAGCTGCCAAGATGACTAGTTCTGCAACGATTTGGAAAAGATCAAACACATACTTGTGCTGCTGATGAGAATTAATAACCTGAGTAGATGCACAGAAATATTTCTTGATTACAATACAGTTCATTATTTGACTAATTAATTGCAAATGCCAATTCCATGCAAAGGTGATTGGTTTCTCTCTCTCTCTCTCTCTCTCTCTCTCTCTCTCTCTCTCTCTCTCTCTCTCTCTCTCTCTCTCTCTCTCTCTCTCTCTCTCTCTCTCTCTCTCTCTTTTCACGCTATAATATAATCAGAACACCAGATATTGTAATTAATCTGGAGAGAGAAATTAAGGTTTATTAGTAAAACTACTATATATTCCAAATTTCTCAGATAGCAATCAACCGAGTAATGGTGGGATGAAATACTTGAATCAGACAGATCACGATTCGGTGACAGGACATGTATAGGGCTCCAATATTAGTCCCAGTCGTGTTTGCCTGCGAGGAACACCTGTTGTTTCCTTCATGAAACATCCAGCAGACCTCAAAATTTTACAACATAAAACAAAACTTGGTCATGAACACTTCTTTTTTTTTTTTTTTTAATTGAACCCTGAAGTTAAACTGGTGGTTAGACATGTTAATCTGTGTCAGTGGGTTAGACCCTTCTAATAACCACCCTGCAGAGAAAGATTGCGTAACTTTCTTCAACACATCATCATCTACACTTTGATTCAGTTGAAGCTTCACATGAGTAAAACAGAACTCCCTTGCTTATCAGCTACACTTAGTCATGGGAATTTATTCAATGTATTTGTAAAAGATTAAGTAAATTGGTGCAAGTTGGAGAGGTATCAGCTTTTCAAAACATATGCTCTTGAATCATGTTCTGTTTTAGTCATGCAGTTTGAAATTACATATGTATAACTCTGATATTATATAACTAAACCACAAAGGTGAAGAAAATTAATTTTCAATTTGAAAAATTAAATTTTCAGAAAATGTCCTGGAAAGTGTTTTAAATTCCTTGAGTTAAACAGGTATAAAGTTTTTGTGGATAGTTATTTACAATCTCAAAAATCAGCAACTTTAAATAAAGATTTTCAGATACTGCCCAAGATAATGTTTTGATTTTGTTTGTATGATGTGTGTCTGGAAATCAAAGCACTGGGACCACCTGGTACCAAAATAAATCAGATCGTTCTGTCTCTGAACCATCCTTTCTGAGAAATGAGCTTAGACAAAAACGTGTGCCACTGGCTACTTAATGCAGGATTGACAATTTGACAAATTGTTGTTAATTTTAATGAAAAATGTCCATTAGCTTTTACCAGACTGTTTTAGCCTTTTTTATATGTATGCATGTACTCTTAATTAATTACACTGCAGATTTTCCAGGTACATCACTGAACTGTGGTGATAAATCACACTTGACGTGGAACTGTTCAGTGTCTACTGAGTGAATTTGGAGATGTACTCCACCAAAGGTCATGACCTTAACTTTGACCCGAGAGTGCACTGTTATGAGTGGTAGATGGCACAAGTGGGCAACAGTGCAGTGTAAATGTTGTTTGTACTGATAGATGTTTGTTGTGATGTCTGCTTGAATAATATTTGTTTTGCAATTAGATTCCTTTAATATTTTCTCATATGATAAAGTACATCACACCTATACAGTATACATTCTTCTAGATGTCTGAAAGAAACCGATTCATGAGAATTATATTGCTTGTCCAATTTTATATTTAACAAATAAACATTACCTGTAGGTTTCAATAGCATAGCTAGGAGAAGAAGTACTTTTGTAAAGTATGGTATTTCAGTGTTTAAAATAAGAGTTTACTTAACATTGTCATTCATTGAGAGATGAGACAAGATTTAGAGCGATGTGGATATTTTTCTGCATTATCGACCTTTCATCCACAAACTCACTGAGTCTCTTTAGTTCAGTAAGTGGTTTTAACCACTTACTTTATTTTGCTTGAGTACAGTAAAACATGCTTATAACAAAGTGCCAGGGACGGGTGATTTTACTTCGTTATTAGCGACATTCATTATATCCAAGTTTACAACATATTTTATAGTCATGGGGAATGAAAATCACTTCGCTGTAGGCATCAATTCATTGTAAGCGTGTTCACTATAACCGTGTTTTACTGTACTAGTATGTAGTAAAGATGATACCACATCGCCCACATGTACTGGTAACTATTGTAAAGCTATAGGTATTTTATTTATAGTGAATGTGTGAGTACAACTACATGCAGGGCAATCTATAATTACAAATAACATGCAGTGTGGGTAAATTTCTCTTGAAATTACTAAATCAATGACTCAAAACATGGGTGAAAACCTGTGCACAGGAAGTGATTTTTTTTTTTAGTCCTTAAGTGTGTATTTACAATTTACTACATTCAAACAATGATTATTGAAATAACTTTCCTGGAAATGAACATGCATTTTTAAAATAGATTTCTACTACATATATTGTAAAATACTAGTTCTTTCTGGTTCCATACCAAATTCGGTTGGTTTTATTTACGGCACGTGGTATCAATATTAGTTTGATCTGGTTGTCGCGAGTTTCATAATAGTGCACTAAAGAACAGTGAAAATCATTCGAGAACTTTTCATTCAAAAAACATTTCAATTGGTCTCCTTTGATTACCTAGCAGGAAATGTGAATTGTGAAAGTAAGAGTTCAACATGACAGCTAGACATGCTTATTTCCTATACACCAATTGTCAAATGATGATCAAGGTTTTTCCCAACATTTGCAAATGTAGCAATTCAAATGCCACTTGGTTCTCTGTAAATAGAATTGGAAAGCTATTTTTGGATGTCTGAAACATTTTGTTATCCAAATAAAAATATGAGTTCTGTGTTTACACTCGGTGCTGGTGTTACTGTATAGTGACTCAGCCCCTGCAATATGATCAGGCTTCTTTTGTAATATCTTTATTTTTTTATAAACTTTTTTTTTATATTTTGGTTATCTCACTTTTCAGGAATCTTCTGATGTTTTTATCTTGAACCAGAGTTTCTCGTTTTTCATCAAAGGAATTTCATTCTTATACACCTTGTTTCATCTTCTGTTCATTAGAACAGCTGCTAAATTGGAGAAGGAATCTTCATGAAATAATACATATCAAAAGACAGGGTTTTTTGGTTGGTAAAACAACAGTGGAAAGCATTTCTTCTGCCAAGTTTATCGCAATGTATGCATGATCCCACATGCATGACGGATATTTAATCGATTGGATAATACATCAGAATGCCCCATGGAGAAAGCACTGAAAGGGTGCTTTGAACTGAGTGCAACGTCTGACCCACTGACACGAATTCCAGGTCACATGCCTATCCTGTATGATAAGGTGAACTTATCCCATTTATTCAGTCAATTTACTGCTTTGGATTTGTTGATCTGAATTTGAGGAGCAACAGAAGTCAATTGTTTGTGCTCAGAGCTCAAATGGCGGGCTTGCTGGTCTGTTCTATTGGTTAGAAGATTTGACCTCTGCTGAATGCTATGTCATGGCTGTTAGTTTATACATGAGCTAGCTGATTCACTTGTTTTAAAATGATTCACACGTTAGCTAGATTTCTAGTAAGATTGCTGCATGTTTCGAATATCTGTTTTAACATCTGCACTCACTTGTAGCAGAAACACGATCTGTATATGGAAATAGCAGGAACTCCATCACCCATAAGTCCTATTGATAAATTTTCCATAGCATGTCAAAGGGTATGGAATTTTCCCGCAAAAGGAAGTTGTCAATGTGGTTTTAAATAAAAAAATATTGAAATTTTTTTTGTCTTAAAATTATAAAGGAGAAAAAAGAACACAATAATTACTCCATGTTTTAATTAAATTTTAGATCTTTTTTTTTTATCATCTATACACTACACCTCGAGAAATTAAATTTTCATTGTTATCACCTTTTTAAAATCAGATATCCTAAACAGACTGGAATTCCTATCAATGTACACACTGTATATTATGATAAAAAGTAGATAATAAAATTGTAAACTAATTTCAGGTATATTTATTATGAGTATCCTGAATCAGTATAATTAGCTTCAGTAATTAATCGTCAGCAGAAGGGTACATAATGCAAGAGAGATAACTGTGGTGTGATTTGTCTATTTCAGGTTCTGGAGCAAACCGACTTCAACAAACGTCACAAGACGGTCAGCCTAAAACCTTTCAACTTTGCCTGCATACTTAAGTTTTCAAAGGCACAACTTCAAGAGAAGGCATTTAAGGTAACAAGTCTATAAAAAAAAATAGTTACTTATATTATTTGTGCATAAAATAACATTTTTAGAAAGATTGATAATTACGTTACTCTACCTTGTTTGTTTCGTATGGAATCTCCATCTCAGACATCAGTTAAAAAATAAGATAACCTTTCATTATTAATGTCAAAAATTGAAAAAAGATTATAGATAAAAATTCATAATGTAAGATGTAAGTATTTTTGCTGTTGAATACTAAGATTCCCTTTGTTATGTTCTAAAAATTTACAATTTTTAGACTCCTTTATTGGTCGATCAATGTAACCCCAAAGCCCAGTTTTTTGTGGGTGCAGGTTTAAATGAATGATGAATAAGCTGATTTGATTTCAGGATGGTTTGATAGATCAGCTGTATGAGCTACTGCTGGAACAGCTCCACGTTCACGCCAGCTCCGTCGGTTTTCCTGAGCTGGTTCTCCCAGGGATAATTCAGGTACGAACCACTTCTTCAAACCCGACAGGGGATTAAATAATCAAAAATCATGAAAGCGAGTCTCCAGTTTAAGTGACATATTACTTGAGGCCTTCCTTGTGATTTATTGGGCGTATGCTACTTGTTGTACTCTTGATAAAGGTAAATATTGTCTTTCATGTATGTGCACAAACTTTGGGGATTTTTTCATAAGAGTGCACATATAGACACATTATTGATGTTTACTGGGTCAATGATATGCAGAAAGAACACCTAATCTTTGTTTTAGCTTTTTGCACTTTTTGTAGGTTTTAGCATAATATCTGCATGAAATAGAGTGCAGATTTTAATGAGGAATATGAATCAATTTATTTATAGCTGCGAGACTTTTTGAAGAAATGTAAGGTGGCCAATTACTGCAAGCAGATCAAACAAATAGTTGACAAAGTGGATGACAACACCAAGTTTATCAACAACAGAAGAAAGTCTGCCAACATTAAGCTGTCTGACACTAAGGCTGTGGTATGCAGCATAATTACAGCATTCAGCATTCAATCAACATACTCCTCAAATTATACAGTCAATACACAGTAATTTTAAGGGAGTAAAATGTCAATTGCTTATTGTAGGCGGCATGGGAGAGAGAATGCAGGGAAGCTGGTACACCGCTGGACAAATTCTACAACAACTGGAGAAAGCTACGAGATGTAGAACTTCAGCACCAGATCGCACAGAAAGACCTTGTAAGACCTATCACCTATCAAATTCAAACAAATACATACTAAACTCTGTGAAATCTACATTTCATACATTTCCATTTGAATAGTTTAAAGTATATTCATTGAGAAATTATTTTAGTATTTTTATTCTTTCACTTGTAAGTTTGTGACTTTGAAATGATTTTTTACCTTTTACCTTTAGATTGTGGGTGTGGATGAAATGCCCAGAATTGAGCGCCAGAGGGGGCCAATCAAAGCATCAGAAGAAGACAAGAAGGAGTTTGGGGCCTTGTTTGATGAGTCGGACAGTGATGATGACACCAGGTAAATGAGACCATCTACATAGTTTGTCTTCTCCTGATAGAGGTTTAAGGTGATACAACAAAACACCTAAAGGGGTCTCATTGCCCAATAGGGTGTATTCTTTGTGATGATATCATTATGACAAAAAAATAAAAATGTTTGATTCTGTTTCTATATATATATATAATAATCTGTAAAAATAAAATGCAAAAAAACCCAGTTTTGTTATAAGAAGTTACACCCATTATAGATGTAAAAAACCTGTCTAATCCCTTTATTACTGGTATCTTAGTCATTGTCCATTTCATCAGTACTTAGAGCCTTATTTCTTTGATACTGTCTAACCCTTGGTAATCTGTCCACAGAGAGATATATGTGCAAAGTACTAAGAATATATACATGTATGTTAATGAAAGTCACCGGGTATAGATATCCACATACCAATTATTATCGCAATACATGTACCTGGACAATGTATTATACAATATACATACATATAACATTGACATTCGTATGAATTTAATGAACACATTATTTTATTTGACAGATTTCTTCTGAAAGAGGAGCGTCCAGTTAAAAAACAAAAGACCAGCCATGGTAATAGTTCAGATGAGAGTCAAGACTATAGGTACGGTAATCTACACTCATTCATGCAGGAACTCGTGTCAAGGAAATTAATGAAATGTTGTAACTAATTATTTCGGAAATAGAATCTGATGTTGAGGGCTTTGCATGTAAATTATTACTGCATTTAGAAAAGAGAAATTAGGGTTCAAGAAACCTACCAGTATTATAAAATTTTGGACTATAAATACATGTATAGCTGCTTGGCAGGTTATGAATCAAGGAGATGCTTGTTTGTATGAAGAACCACATTTCAGAGAATACTAATAATAATCAAGGCTATCTTTAAAATAGCAACACTGAGTGCTCTGAAGGGGAAGTTAGCGAAGGTTTTTTGTTATATAACAGTGAAACTCAATAAAAAGGAAAGTGTCATTATGCAAGACATCTATATCACTTCATTGTGAAGCCTAAATTAGAATTGTAGGTGGGTAAATTACATTTCCCTTTGAAACACTTGGCAAAAAATTACTTCCTCAACTAAAATTTGAATTTTTTTAATCCTCATAACACATAACATAACAAAAACAATTCTTTTTCTAAAAAAAAAAAAAGAAAAAAGCCCCCCCCCCCCCCCCTCACCTTTCCCCCACCTCCAAAAAAAAAATTACAAATCCAAAATTGCTTGGAAATATATAATGCATGTATTAATTTATTGATTTTGTTGTGAATTCTTAATTCCTACAGTACAAGTGTGAAGGATACTTTTATTACACCTGTCCTCACTGTCTGACTTTTGTTATATACCATCAGTAGTGTAACATAAAAAAAGGTGGGATTTCAGCCAATGTCAGTATGTCAGATAAAAGTGCCTTTACAATATTTGATTTGTCAGCTTCTTCATTGTATAAGATTATTGGGTTAAAACTGAAGCAATGGATGGTAAGAAGATTTACTTAATAAAAATAACTTAGTTATTTTTAAGCAATCTGTCATATTACATTGTATTTATATTTTTGTGTTATTAATTTTGCAGTGATTTTGACAGTGATGAACTTGAAATCTTAGCGAGGTCGGGAGATGAAGATTCTGATGAAGAATTCATGGATGATGGGGAAAATAATGAAGAAGGAGGGAGCAATGATGATGATGATGATGATGATGATGACATGAATGGTGTAGATGAGGAGGAAGAAGGAGAGGAGGGAGAAGACAGCAATGAAGATGAAAGCGATGAGCTGGAGGACATTGATGATAAAGAGGACATTGTCAAGAACTTTGAGTTATCAGATTCAGATTGAGCTCAAATAATGCATTTTAAATAAAAAGAAATGTATTGAAAAGGTGCTTTTTTATTGTATTTATTAAACAGGATGCTGCAGGGTTAAATGTAGTTTGAGACTAGCTAGCATATGTTAGAATGAATTGTGAAAAAAAAAGGTGATGTCGAGAAGGGGGCACTTAAGGTCTATATCAGGTCCATAGCAGAGTACTTGTCTAAGAATGAGAGTGGCATTTCCCCTCCTCTTCCCAAACTCACGAAGCATAAAATTTTTTAAAGAATTTTTTAAAGTCATCTGTTTGTTTGGTTTTTCTTTCATTCAAGATGAGAGAATGGGAATTGTTTTGGAACTAAAATGTTTATTAATGTGAAAAATCCATTGATGAGGAAGACTCACGGATATTGGCTAGAAGTGCACATTTGTTGTGCGAAGACAGGGAACTCTGTCCTCTTGAAAAGTACAAGTGTTTCCTGTATACAGCATGTCCTGTTGTCAATACGCTGTACCTCACGCCGTCACTGATTAGATATTAGTGCACACCCACTCCGAAAGATGAGCCTGATAGGAAGGATACCTTACCGTCGCCCACCTACAGATCCTTGTACGATTAGCAGATAAAGAGAGATAACTCTCAAATAAAGAGAGACAACTCTCATACATAAATGGCTAAAGTGCACATCGTACAGATTAAAAAAAACAAGCACCAAAATTTTCGTTTAATGTATATAAAAAACAAAATTATGCAAGAGATTTATTTAAACTCCGCTCTAATTAATAAGACAACGAAGACAAAGCAAAATTCTTTGAACGATCCGAAATCAAATAAATTTTGCTTTAGACCAAAGAATTGTGCACAGCTCCACTACCGGAGACACTGCGAACTCCTCTGATGCTAGTGAACTGATTAAGATCGATGCACACTCATTGTTTTACCAGCACCATCTAACGAAGCCTTTTTTAGTTTGGACTTGAAAGCACAGTGCACTTTGCTAGCCTCGGGCTCCTTGTTTGAAGTTATCATTTAATTTTGCACCACTGCATCCTGCGATAGAGCGATATGATTTTTTATAAGATCTCGATCGTCATTAGGTCCTATATTTAATCTAAGGGAAAAACATACATGTATGCAAACAACACTTTTTTTTAATATTTACTTGATAAAGGCCAACTAAAAAACTTTCCTAGCCAAGAGCATAACTTTGGTTTGAAACATTGATCATCGCCGATTACGGAGTTGAAATGTACTACAGTAATTTAATTTCGATTTTATTTTAAACGAATGAAGTATTCTGTGAATTGAATTAGTAAAAGATGAGCGTTACCTGCCATAAAAATATTGATATTCAACAATTTTTTATTTAAATCAATTTGCTACTATTAAAACAAAAAAAATCAAATATCAATTATAAATAAAGACGGCTATAAAAAATTAATGCACCTTTACACAAAATGTGTTCGTATTCTTTCTATTCAATCTGATCATTTGTCTTTATCAAATAACATTTCAAAACATGGTGGTCAGAAGCTAAAATATTTGCAAACTCTTTCTATACATTTGTAATGTGTTAATCAGGACCATCAGAATGTGTTCCAACATAGCATAAAGTTAACTTTGTGTAATTAAAAGGTAGTGTATTAAAATTTTTTAACATGTATTGTTTTTATTACTGTCCTCTTGAAAACCTCTTGCCGAATTTTTTCTCCTAAGTATTGATTTTAGATGGAATTTCTTAATGAATGTTGTGCAATTGTTTAAGATAATATGTTTCTGCTTATTTAATATATACAACCTGACTTATTTTTTAAAAAAAATAATGATCGTGCACGCAATGAACTTTAAAACGTGGCGAAAAAAATACTGCAAAAATTAATGTGAAAACTGTACTGTCCATTTATCTTATGTGATTAGTGTTACTGTGGTATCACTGACCTACTTATGCTGACATACATTTTTAAACCCGGTCACCCGGAGAAGAAATCGAGAACACTCCATATTTGTACATGTGTAGATGATAACACCCTGCAGGGGTTCGTCCTTGCTTCCAGGAATACCTTGGTCATGCACGTTTTGTGTGAGCCCTTGTTCCTTGTCCAGATTCTGGAGGCTACCCTCGTTATCATATCATTAAATCTGTCCTTTGGTGGTTCAGGGTTTTTTCGCTACTGATAATCAATTTTACGAACAGTAGACCTTGAAAATATTCCTAATTGTAACTTCTGCTTGGGTGCAACGGTGTTTTTTTTAAGGAGGGGGGGGGGGATGTTCCACCCTTAACCTCTTCATCCAAAACACTTTTTAAAAACCATTTTAAATGTTAGAATTTATTATCTGGTCTACCTATAGTGTGTAATGGGTAGGTTGGGTATTTCTCACAATTAAGCTCACTGTTTACAATGTAAATTAACTACATGTAACTACATGTATAACAATTCCAGGGGGAGGGGTCCGGACTACCAGCCCCATGTAGATACACGCATATATGTTTACAAATTTGCGTATAAACAGTATACGTACGGATCTTAATTACACGTGCGTGCAGATCTTCATTACACGTGCGTGGGGTCGTTGGGTGTGAATGTATACAGGTGCTGAAGTAGTACCTTGGTTTTGGAACAGACAGTTGACAGTTATCATGTATACATTATGGTTTAAATGGTTCTCGAGAGTAGGCATAAAAAGTAAAATTGTAATTCTCAATCCTTAATCACTAGTTATTTTTGCATATACATGTAATCATGTTGATTGTACTTTTGGCCGTTGGCCTTGACATACTTACATGTAGACAATGGTTATAGGATAATAGTTACCAAAGGTTCTTCAATATTAGTGCTAAACGTCTTGGAGATTTATCACACATAAAAAAGATTATGTACATATACATGTACTGTACATTAAATTATTTAAAAAATTCGCGAGGTGTGTAAGAAATTTACTTTATTGACGCAAGTTGATTTTTTAATATACATTATGTATGCTTGATTGCAAGAAAAAGAAAGGGGTCTTTGTAAACCATATCACGACTGGTCAATTGCGAAATAAATCGCGAAAAAATTTTATTCAGTGTATGTTTTTGAGTAATAGAATCATCTGCAGGTATTTTCACGAACCTAACTATTAAAATATAAGTATGCAATGGTCAAACTACATTCTCGTTTGCCTTTGCCTTTTCATAATGAACACTTCTGCTTTTGCTGTTCGGTTCTTTGGGTAACTTGGTGCAGCCACAAGTGATTTTCCCCGAATAGTCAATTTGACTTTACATGCCCTTAAAAATATACATAGACATGCATGTATTTTCGACACCATGCGCCTCGTAGTTGTGGTTTATTTGAAGGACACGTTGTATGTGCATGTTTATTTTAAGTATGGGTCATTGTACGAGTTAGTTTATACTATAATTTCGTGTTTCCTGGTCACTTTCGTGGTAGTACAATATCAGGCACCTGGGTTGTTTGGTATTTTTGTGCTTCTTCAGTTTGGGTAAAATTTCGGTCACATGGGCCTCTTTGGTACAGATATGCATGTAAGTATCTACAATCTTTCACCTTGGGTTAGTGACTGTGGAAACGTGAGCATACAAGGTACTTGTATTTGCTTGTTTTCGTTTGAAGAAACGGGTACATACAGTTACCGATATAATTTGGTCGAGGCTGAAGATCTTCAACATTCACATAGAATTTCACCGAGTAGACATAGATTTTCAATAGATGGGTAAGATGTCACAAAATTAACTTACAGAGGCATAGGGCATCAATGACATCTCCTAATATGTAAGTAAGCAAACACCTTCGAATGTCTTGAAGGGTGCATTCCTGCTACCCTGGCATTCGAACAAGCGTATATACAGAACTTGGAATTTTATGAATAGGTAAATAAGAGATTAGTGTGAAACTAATATGATAGCTATATCATCGTGTCATCAAAACCAAAAGTCCCTGCCACAATTTGAACGATTCGGGAATACTCAATTAGTTTCGTTTATTTCTTGACGAAGATACCGCAGTTAATTATAAAGATCATAAGTTAGGGGAAATCAAATTGCCCAAAATTGAATGAATGTCTCAAGTTCCCACAACTTCAGATTGGATAATTTATTACTTTGAGGTTAGTTTAAACCTATTCAACATTCGAATAAAAATGAATAGGATAAATACTGGCAAATATATATAGGTACAAGAGTGATATTTTTTGTTTACATAAATCATTTATTATTCAAAAGAGATCTCAGTGTTATTAATTTTTGTCAATAGTTTAAAGTGTTTATTGTAGAAACATATACAATGTGGTCTATACTGTATGGCTCCAGGAGTACTTGCTCGGTGCTTGTAGAAAACTATCAATAGACATCTCAAAAAGAAGGAAAAAAAACCTTTCTGTTTGAAAGTGAGAGGAAAACACAATTTTTGTATTTCTCACGCTTCGTATTTGGACTGCTGGATAAATGAATGAACAAATAGCCGAAAATTTCAAAATTAAAAAACCCTTCATAATAGCTTTAATTACTCATAAAAACGCGGATATTGAGTGACTTAAACGTCTAAAGCTTCTCATGAAGTTCCTGGCCAAGTATGCAGAGTTCAATATCAGCATGTTAATAACGCCTAAATTTGATAAGAACAAGAAATATGATCGATGAGATTTTGTTTGGATCTCACAATGACACAAAGCCAAAATCCACCCGCCGTCTCTGATGAGCCCAAACCCGATAAAACATCTTTTAAAATCACCTGCCCGGGAAGTTAGGGATTCCTTCCAAATTTGAATGCAGGATTTTAATGGGTTTAAAATCAAATAATCTACAGCGATCCGATGACAAGCAAAGCGTCTGAAGCCATTGTTCAGAGCTGAAAGCTGGGTTCAATATTTCGGGGATTATTTAATCAAAGATTGGTAGTTCACAACGGGACAGTTCAATCAATCGTTTAGATACCTGTCTATTTAATATATTAAGTTAGTTTGTTTGGAAGATAGTAGAATAGTTAAAGAATTTATAATGTTTAAATGCAATCAACAAAGTCGACCGTTTAGCTTCCCGTCCGGATCCTGATAGTGTAATCTCCGAGGATTACCGAAACAGACAGGACCATAGTCCTTGTCATGCACATCGAAGTTAAATTCGATTGCTACGTGACAAATGGCCACCTCTGGAGGAATCAAGAAACTAAAATCGGCGACGGTTAAACAATGTTCGATCTGTGAGGCCAAGACCGATGTCAAATGGAGGTGCACGAACTGTGATAAAATCATTTGTCAAAACTGCAAGAATCTGCACAAGAAGGTGCGAGCGACCAGTCACCACAAGATTGTCTCCATTGTGAAGAAAGTCAGAAAGGAGAGCAACAATGAGGACAACGCCAGTGACGTTGGCAGCAATGATACAAACGACCAGGGCTCGAGTAATGGAAGATCGTCCTCGCCGAAATCGACGCGCCCGATGGTAATGTGTCTGAAGCACCAAGATTGCGCCCTAAAATGGTACTGCAGCTCGTGCGAAAACCCCGCCTGCAAGGAGTGTGCGAAAAGTGAGCACAAATCGCACGTGATGGCAGATCTTTCTGTTTATCTGGACCGCAGACAGAAGAAATGGGATCGATTTGTGAAGATTCTGGAAGACAAAGAGCTACCGGAGACATTGGAGAGGATGAAGAGGATCAAGAAAGCGAAGATGGATTTCGACTCCAACATAATTGCTGTGAAAAGAGAAGTGTGGATGCGCTACGACGAATTCATGTTAAAACTTGGAAATGAGCGCCAGAGGATCTTATCTGGTCTAGATGAAATCCAGCAACGAGAGGAAAAGACATTCGCTGATGCGTTGCAGAAAATGGAACAAGAAATTCTAATACTGGAATCTTCCCTGGATTCTACGAAAGAAATGATCGAATCTCTAAATCCTCAGAATATCAAACAAAACTTCGACGAAGTTTGCGAAAAGGTAAAGAAGGTTAAGAAAACCAGGTGTCCGAACCCAGAAAAGGTCAAATTCAACGCACACGAAGTGACAGAAAAAATAGTGACACATTTGTATGGTAAGCTAGAACGCCACCTGGGGGACCCTCCCCCTCCCCCACCCAGCTCCGACGATCTGTCGGAATTGTCGACCCCCGGGGTCGATGTTTCGCTGCTGTCTTCCTTTCCCACAGATCTTCCTTTCATTCGAACCATTTGTCCTGCCAGTACTGACGACGCTTGGGTTGGGTGCTGGCAACAGGATAAAATGTTCCTGTCCACATATGATGGTAATACCAAGCAAACAATCACTGCCAAAGTTATGGACATGTGCCTCATGAGTAATGGCGATCTTCTAGTCGTGTGTTATCTAAGTTACAACCTCAAAAGTATAGGAAAAAACGGGAAAATGAAAGAATTGAAGTCCGACTTGCCTCTGTATCCGACAGGTGTCGTTGCTATGAAGAACGGGGACATCATCTTAAGCATGGTTGATAGGTATGATTTAAAGATGGACGAAAACAGTATGCGTCGGCTGATGAAACTAGACAAGGATGGGAACACCCTTTTGATAATCGAAAACGATTTGGACGGGAAAGCAATCTTTACGTACCCTGCTAAAGTAACGGTGAACATCAATGGCGATATATGTGCCATCGACGAGACTGGAGAATACTCGGGGAGACTTTTGGTCTTTGACTCGACGGGGGATTTGAAATTCGTTTATGGAGAGCAAGATAGCACGTTTGAGGAAACCTGCGATCTGAGCTGCTGCGCATGCGATTCGGAAGGTAGAATCGTAGCATCTGATTGGTTGCATCACAAGATCCACATTTTGACAGCAGACGGCTCTTTCATTGGCTATCTTCTGACTGAGGATGACGGGATACATTTCCCATTCTGTGTGTCGTTTGGTTCAGACGGTGTATTGTGGATAGGGTGCAAGCTGTCCAGAGAGGCTCCGAAAGGGGACATTGTCAGAGTCAAATACAAATGTTAAAATACTCATATCCAGTAAATTGTGTTTCGGTTTACAGTAATAGTTATGGTCGTTACTATGGTGAATGTTGGTCATTAGGAATAAAGATCCCTTATTGGATATCGGTGATTATACCGTCCATGAATACATGTACTACACAAGACTACACAAGATCAAATGAAATACTAGTAATAAAATGAAAGTTTGTCCCAGTAAAAGAAGCAATTTTAAGTGAAATATTACGAGAATGAAGTTTCTATCTAATAAAATAATAAAGACAAATGTAGTTTTTCTCATCTTCTATTTTATTACTTGTAAGTATCTTTCCTAAGTAGAACATAAAATTGGACCCAAGATTCATTACAATGTAAGAACCACATGATTGGCCACTGCAAGAAATGTTGACTGATATATCAAACCATAATATCAAAGTGAAGTGGTTCTTAGAACATGACAAAGGCACTCCATTAGGTGTTCTTAACATGCTTAAAAAAAACCTTAATTTAACATGCCAGAAAGATTACATTACATTTAAGTGCTAGAACATATTTTATACATTATTCCTTTCAGCTTTATAATTCTTTGACAAATCTGCATATGGCTTTATATATAAGTAAGCATATAGAACTGCAGGTGTTTTAAGTTCAATTAAAGTGTTTACAATACCCTTGACAAGTGCAGTGAAATATGGACTAGAACACTTATATTTCTACAAATTTAAACAATGCCCATAGAAGCTGAGTATATTTACCATCACTACTAAAGTATGTCAGTGATAGAGAGAGAGAGGGAGAGAGAGAGAGAGAGAGAGAGAGAGAGAGAGAGAGAGAGTGAACAGTCATATGAATTCAAACGTTTTCCCAGCAAGTTTCTTATGGAGATTTGTCTCAATAAAAGGGGGAGGGATTTCATAGCCTTTTTTGGCAACCCCCATCTAGATCACAGCATATAGAAAGCTCCTCATATGTTAAGTTTACAATCCCTCAAGTAGATTAATTTTCTTAATCTAAATGCCATGTCAAGTAAAATTGTCAAAAACATTTGAAATATTTACCTGAAATTCTCCTTACAATATTGGTTACAAATCTGTAGGTGGTTATGACTGATTTCATTTAGAATAGAAATAAATGCTCACAATTTTGTTGGATTGATTAGATTCATAGTATCATAAACTTTTTTCCTTATATGTAGAAAAAAAATATGCTTTTAACTTCATCTTGGCTTTTTTTTCCATCTGTATTGACAGTATGAATTGATAAATACAGATAAAATGTTGTACATCGGATAAAGTAAAATTACTGTGGAATACAATTTTCCTATTTCAATAGCCCTGTTCGGAAACACATTTTTTGTATAAAATAGAAAAGTTTGCACAACAACTGGAAGATGACATAGGTATATTTATAAATTAATATATAAAACATACCAATGTTGAAAGAAACATTGAACTTTAAAATGAGACAGTGCATACTACAAATACATGGAATATATTTGACCCATTCAAGAAAATCACAGACTGGAAGATCATTTCAGGGAGGAAAATTATCCATTAACTTACAAACACCAAACTGAAACTTGCTAATGTTATTTAATTTAAGGTGTATGTATATTTTGTTTATTGTACTGTTGACATATACAATGTATAAATAAATATGGTATGTTATATACAGTTGAGCCAAGGGAAGCAAATACATGTACATAATGTATACAAACAACATTGGCAGTAAACGTAACACAATAATTGATTAGCAAATCAAACGGATTTCACTCATAATTAATACCAATACTGCTCAAACTTTGCAAGCATTTAGCAAATACTTGACCACCCTTTACATCAGTCGAATAATTATATAATAATAAATATGTTTGATTGCATATAAAGACATTGATAATTTCCATTCTCAAACAATGGGAAACTTGGTCTTTTTTCTCCTTATTTTAAAAATCAGAGGCAATTTTTTTGAATAATTTAATTGAGTAAAGAAAATCTGTACCCATTTCCTTTTCTTTCACTTGTCATGGTCATTAATGATTCTGTGGAATGTACCTATGTTACAATTTCCCAAAGAGTAAATTTTTGCAACAAGCAAAACTTTCACATAAATAAAGCATTTCACACTTAACTCACAAAAAGCAATGGTATGACAAGCACTTATAACAGATAGAAAATTTATATCACTTTTCATTCTCTTAACATGATTAAATCAACAAAATAGATCAAATCCCCTTAACTTTATCAAGGTATGAAATTGTTGTTTTGAACAACACAGTATATGTCTATATGAAAATAACTAACAATCAATATTAACAACACTAAAACATTTCTGTCTTTGCCCTAGACTTCTTTATGAGTTGGATCTGAGTCCCGTGGGTAATGGTCGCGAAGTTCTCGTCGATTATGGTCGTATTCTTTGGCCTTAGTGTACAAGAGAACACCGACCGTTACTATGATAGTTCCGAGTCCACTAAGGAATGTCACCGGATTGCCGAATAATATCACAGAGATCCAGATCAGAAAGGCCCGCTTGACTGTGTTAGCCACACTGCAAAACATTTATATGATATCTATACTGATCTAGAGGACATGAAATATGACATTCATATTTAAAATAACTTGGCTTTCATTTCCTTCTATTGAAATTTATGACCTACAACGTACAAACAATACGCTCAACTTGACCCCGGTTCAATCTATTTTTATTTGTATAAATTAAAACCATACGGTACATTTTTTTCATTGTTGTACAATTCTCAGTATTATTTCAATTAAAAAATCTGTTAATTCAGCTTAGTTTAGTGTTGGCTGTTTATGTTGCCGATATCTTGTATTGTCTTACCTATGAGTGACTGGTGAAATATATCCCATTAAGACATATGCTGATATACTTTGAAAATGAAAGAAAACTCCATTGGATACAAGAGATAAGATCATCATTCCACTCATAGATGCCTCAGCTTTTTCAAAGTCTATTAAAAAGAAACAGGCAGGAATCTGCACCAACACTGATGATATGCTTGTGTAGAACTGAAGCTCTGCAGGTCTGTAAACATGAAGTTATTGTTTAGTTGTAGTCAAATGAGACAATATAATGCTGTAGTCATTATACTTCAAATAAGTTTAAACATTACACACTGAGACTTCAAAATATAATTAATATGCTGTTAAGCAATGAATAAATCTATCTTTGTTTTTGTTTTTTTTATAAGTTTGATATACTTACGTGTACTTAAACTTGTCTCCACTAATCAATATCTTGGAGTACACATTCTGCATACTGAAGTGAAATTAATGTAAGAACGATTTAAAATGGAGAATTTAATGATCTGTTCGAGATATTAAGACAATACATTGTAATTAGAACAAAATTTCACATACATGATTGTATCAGAGGTTCAGACATTTTGTTCACATATCGACATGGATAATTAGGAGAACATAGCTTCATCACATACAATCATTTCATTTAAAAGAGAGAAGAAAAGAAGAATTTCAGAGCTTACCATTCTGTTAAATTAGTGGCAAGAGCTGCAATGAATCCCTGTATGTTAAAACTCAGTTCATACGCTGAACAAAGAGCCAGTCCTCCCATGATTGGAATGAGTGACAAGAAAGTGTAGAAACCTGTGTACTCCCCAATCAGCACTTGGGAGATGAAAACAGTGAACAAAGGGGCAGAACTCTTGACAGTCTCTGTGAAGGACACAGCTACATACTTCAGAGCAACTAGACCAAGCACCACAGTGGAGAATCTACAAAACAGTGGACAATCTACCATCATACAAAAATTGTAAAATGTTTGGCAAATCAGTTTTAATTTACAACACCGGTGACTTTTGGATTCATTAATGGTACATGTTTTACAAGTATTTAACAAATTGAGATAATCAATATCGCTCCAATTACAGTTTTCAAATTACTGGATAGACTTGCAAAATTTGACTTGATTAATGTGCAGATCATCTAAATCTTTTTAAAACTTTGATCCACAATGCTTTCAGTCAAAGTCCCACTTTGTGAAGCTAACCACACATAATGCATTCCATATATAGCAACATATAATCGTACCTCATTGAGCCTACTAAAATCATATTTCTCCAAAAATTTGGGGGCTTTCCATCTCGTTTGACAGGCTTATAGAAACCCATCGGTATGTATAACTGTATGAATCCGCATATCGTAGTCATCACCATCTGCATTGCTCCTGGTAAATGGATAACAAAAAAGTTAAAGTTAGTTATCAAGTCTCCAAGCAAATAAAAAATCATATAGGAAGCAACCAGGAATCAAAACGGACAATATATAATTTTGAATGGTTTCAAATAACAAGGTCAAATCATATAAAACTTGCATACAAAAAGTTTTATCATTTTTTCTCTGTACCACTACATTAAAAAATGTACCTAAGACAGCAGGGTCTCCTTTGAGTGTTGTCAAAATATACTTGTTGAGAAACAGTGTGAAGGCACTAAAGATATACCACAGGATCAGAAAGAAGAATGCTCTAATATTGAGCAGGCCAAGTTTTTCATCATCGTCATCCTTCCTGACTATGTGCTGGTTGCCTCCCTTCTTGACGCTCTCTAGAGACATTTCTATGATATCCCTCTCCACTGGAGATCGAGGTTCCACGCTCATAATAATATTGGGCAAGGGTTAATGCCAGTTAATAATTTTCTGCTTCATTCCATAGCGAACCCTTAAAAACTTAGAAAGACAACACAAGTAAATAAATAATTACAATTTCTTGAAATAATGATGTGAATGTTCTGGTTGCACAGCATATCTCAGTTTGCTCATTATGAATAAATCATGAATAACTAGATTTTGTTTACATTTGTTTTGAAGCATAACATCCCCCCCCCCCCATGGAAAAAAAAGGGAAAAAAAAGACATTAAAGTTGCCGATTATGAACATTCTGCAAACCACACATATTCTACAGATACTTTTGTAATAATGTTCACACAAGAGGGAAAAAGTTTGTGGCTGAACCAGAAACAGGTGCTTTACCTGTAATGAATCTAGGATAACCATCATGGTCCACTTGGGCAATATTTTGAGATGATAATAACCCTGAAGACACATATATTAGCAAGCGCAACTCACCGAAGCGAAGCGCCGGCTAGCACTGCAAGCTCTAAAGACAATGCCGGGCAAAGAGAAAATTTTGACTACTGCAACCTTTGATATACTGAAAATTCTGTTGTCAGATTTGTATCCAAAATTCCATGTAAATTGCAAATGATTACCAATGTCATGTTCTTGCAAGAACAGGTAAAATGTATTTTATGAATGGCATGCATTTAAGAGATGATTAAAACATTCTGCTGCTTCTAAAAAGGGTTTGCAACTAGTTGTTCTACACTATTTTCTTGACAAATTGTTCGGAGCAATGTTACTTTGAAGGAAATTGTTGACTGATGTCTGCTCTACTAATGTGATGTCACAAATGTCTAGACTGAGTACAGGACCTTAAGCATAATGAAAAATAGATTGAGGCAGATCCAACTGTCATTTCTTATGAATCTGATAGTGAAATTGTGATCGTTGTTGTTACTGGCTTTGCCCTCAAGACTGCCTCAACGTAAAACAAATGTTTATACTTTTTATTCACGGTTCATGCTAGCTGCAGGTCTGTAGCTACCGGTCTGAAAAAATTTGGATGGACGACCTGGGAGCTACAGTGCCACCCATTGAAAAATTGTATATTTATTGTGCACAAAAACATGTGCTATTTTTGGACTAATTAACCTTATTTATACGCACATTTTGTAAAAACATTTATTTACCATTAAATTCTTCATGCAATTTACTACTGATATTGTCTCTTTACTTGCCGACTTTCTCTGGAACAAGATACCAACCTCGGAAAGTCATGTTTATTAATTTAAATCAAGATCGATAGTCGCCATTTTTACATGTAAACAAACAGAACAATTTCATATTATGGGGCTGGTGAAGGTGTTTAAAAGACTCTCAGAGGCAAGTAAAGGGAAGATATCAGTAGTAAATTGCATGAAAAATTTATTTAATGGTATATAATTTAATTCTGGTTGTAACGCGCTATCTGATTGGCTAAAAAATTATTTTATATCGTATAAAGAATGTTGCCTACATCATAGTAAGACTAACGTCAAAAATGTATCAATACGCCTGATGTTACGTTTGAATTTTGTACAATTTTATTTTAAAGGTCAAATGACCTTTTATATCTACTATGAAGAGTAAAAAAATTAAATTATAAGCAATGAATTCAATATTTATTTGTTTTATACGATATAAAATGGTTTGAAACAGTTTACGCTTTTTTATAAACTGCTTCGCGGTTTATAAAGCGTAAACTGCCCAAAACCATTTTATATCGTATAAAACAAATTAATATTGAATTCATTCCTTAAATACTAATTGATTTCACAGAATTTGCGTATTGATAAGGTCAATCCAAAACTGACGCACGTTTTGTGCCTAAAAGATATACAAATTTTTCAATGGGTGGCACTGTAGCTCCCAGGCCGTCCATTCGAATTTTTTCAGACTAAGAGCTATAGACTTGCAACTAGGTTCATGCATCCATTTGGTAAACACTCTTCAATTTATTATCACGTACCCGTGTATATTTACAATTAAATTTTTGCTGTGCTCACCTCAACAGTCACAACCCCCGTAAAACATATAACTAAGATTCACAATATGCACCAGACGCATGATACATGCAGATCAGAAGATTTTTCTATCTCTAAAGCGTTGGAAAAAGCAATGGAATTGTTGGCTGTTTAACTTAGACCTTTTGTGGGTTTTTTAAAACTTAAAACTTTGCAAATACTTACACATTCTTACAATAACATAAGTAAGATCAAAAGAGTAAATGTATCGTTATGACTGCCAACACCACATCTGCACAGAAATATTGTCAATGTAGTTCAGAAGCTTGTAAATTTTGTTATTGTTAGTCTTTTTGATCAACCATACAGCTGACTAAGATCACTACCGAATACTTCCGGGTCAAGGATGACGTAGGAATCATTTCTACATCGAAAACAGAAAAAGGGCTATGAAGCAGATGATGACAGCTGATTTATATCTCATAATGTCCTGTTTGTTTTAATGTTAAACTCTTTAAAAAGTAAAAAAGAATTCTAAGAAAAATGAGTGAATTAACTCCAGACGAGGTGAGTATTAGAGTTTAGTTTTGGAAGTTATTTGAAATCACTATGCACATGCCTTTTGTTGTTGTTTGACAAAAAAATAATGATCAATGGTGTTATATTGGTGCATGTGAGTTATAACTTATATCATTCATATTTTCAAAATTTTGAAGAACACTTGGGCTTTCTAATGGTTACATTGTTGCCTAATTTTTTTACACAGTGAGAGATATAAAAATATCTGTTTTGATGACATATTAAAGAAACATTTATTTCTGTAGATCCGGCGTCGAAGACTTGCCAGATTGGCTGGTAATGCATCCTCTAGTTCACAGAGCGACGGATCTCCAAGTCTGTCCCAGGCCAGTGGGGCATCCAGCCAGGCCTCTGACTCCCAATCCACAATGTCAAGAACTAACAGCACACCTCCTAGTATGTTTTAATTATTTTAAAGAATTTAATTAATTAAAGAAAGCAAAGATAGAAATGCAAAAATTCTTATACCTTCCAACTGTTGTGGAAATACATTTGAGAAAAAATTACAGGGGAAAATTTGCTTTTGATCAGAATTCGTAAAATCATAGGTTCTTATTGACTTGTATTTCTTTGTTCTGGCAGTCTGCATAATAATGATTGAGTAGAAAAACTATCAGCAAAAATAAGATTTAAATATTGCTGTAGACTGCATTTTGTAAATTATGTTATCAGTCCAGTTTGCTTTGTTTACTTTTTCACATAAGTCCAAACTTTTCTCATTATTATAATGAACTTATTGTTGTTTAAAGGTACACATGGTTTTATTATTTGTTAACTTATCTGTTGGCCAGGTCATATTGATAATACATGTAAATATATGTAATTTTTTGTTTAAATAATTTTGTTAAAAAAATCATTCAAAATAATACTCAACATGATAATATGGCAATCTGCCTCAAGAGCAAATGTGTTTTAGGATGAACAAACATACACTTTTTTGATCAGAATTCGTAAAATCATAGGTTCTTATTGACTTGTATTTCTTTGTTCTGGCAGTCTGCATAATAATGATTGAGTAGAAAAACTATCAGCAAAAATAAGATTTAAATATTGCTGTAGACTGCATTTTGTAAATTATGTTATCAGTCCAGTTTGCTTTGTTTACTTTTTCACATAAGTCCAAACTTTTCTCATTATTATAATGAACTTATTGTTGTTTAAAGGTACACATGGTTTTATTATTTGTTAACTTATCTGTTGGCCAGGTCATATTGATAATACATGTAAATATATGTAATTTTTTGTTTAAATAATTTTGTTAAAAATATCATTCAAAATAATACTCAACATGATAATATGGCAATCTGCCTCAAGAGCAAATGTGTTTTAGGATGAACAAACATACACTTGTATATTTTCATGATTCCAGGTCTCTTAAAGAATTTTTTTTGTGTTTGTTTTTGGTTTATTATGTATTTAAAAAATTAAACCTTTTAGGGGTAGATATTTTTCATTATATTATAGTAATATGATAATTAAAAAACTTCATTTAACTATGATTGTATTCTTGGATACAATAAGATATATTTAACCTTTACAGCATTGTTCTAAGGTAACAGTAAAGACCTATGGGTTGGTTGTCCAAAATCAAAGATAATTAAATTCTTTGGTCGTAAATTGCTACTGAGATAGACATTAAATATTTACATCTTGTAATTGTAATCACTTTAGATTTGAAAATCAATAGTGGGAAGTACAAGAAAGTATTAAGGTTCTACATTGTTAATATTTTGCTAATAGGCAGTCTTAATGTGGATCCTATCACCCCAGAATCTCAGAGGAGCCTGGACATGGATTCCGAGTGTTCAGAAAAGAAGTTTGTATTTGTAGTGTTGCTTAAGAAATGCATCTTATTATAAATTATGATGATTTCTTTATTTCATAAATAAATAAGTGCAATAGACAAATTCATTATTTCTGTGGAAAAGTTACTTTGCAAATTTATTGGTTATGTCTTTCTCAGATAAAAAGGATATTGATTCGATATTTTTCTTTACATTTGAATTTCATTAGCTCACAATCACAAATGGATGTAGATTCTGGAATAGAAACAATGGAAGTTGATGACTCAGATATGAAGTTTGAGATCAAAAGAAGAAGGGTATATGCATTTAATAACTGATGTTTTAGGAGCAAATTCAAATTTGATTCATTATCATATTATATACTGTAGTAAATGATTGTTTATTGTATCACAATTATTCATTTGAATGAAAAGGATACCAGTATTGGATCAGAAGCCACTGTAGAACAGGTTACTGAGGCCGTGGGTCGAGTGTGTTTGGTGTCTTGGAAAGAAGAGACTCAAGATGCTGTGTACATACCTGAACTTGCAGATTGTGAGGCTGAAGGTAAATATAATTTGGTTTTCTCTTGATATGATATATTTACAGATGAATATCACCAAATTAGGGTTGCATCTATGTTCTAACTGTGACTTTTTTTTTGTACATTTCATTGTATAGATGACTGTAAGGAGATGATTAATCAATCCTTGATGGAAATGCTGTTGAAAATCAGAGATTGCCCAGAGAATCCAGTGTTAAAAATTCGACCCAATTTCTCTTATGCTGTATCCCCAAAGAAACCAGGATCAAGCCCAAGAAGGTACCCCCCCCCCCCCCCCCCCCCCTCAATATATGATGTGATGGCTGAAAGCACTTCTTATTTATGAAACAGGTACAGTAAATGATATTTCCTTTTTGTGTAATGACAGTGTTGGCACAATGATGTCACCAGATATGCAGCCAAAGAGAGAGTTTTCTGCCAAGTACCAGCCAGAAAACTGTAAGGAGGTGGAGATGATCAGCTATCTGATGGACTGTTACGATAGGGCCGGGCTGGAGGAGAGGCTGGCTCCAAAGGTAGGGGAGGTCAACTCTGTACAGATAATCAGTTTTGAATGTAAATCAGCAATAATAATACATGCATGTTTTGCATTTCAAAGAAGATGAGCTTCATTTTGTATATTGAAAAAGAACATCTTTTTTTAACAGAGTACATTATAAATTAGACCACATATTTATGTAATATGATAATTACTTGTTATGGAAATATCATGAATATAAATGAAGTGATATTATTTTCAGAGAGCAAGTGTCCCTCCATTGAGTCTGATGTTGTCCAGTGCTAGACATCAGTGTGTGTGTCATACTGCAATAGTTCTGCAGGGAGGACTCACCACACCCAGGTAACACTCGCCCTTATGGCCAAGTGGTGGTCTACTACTACTGTGGGGTGGGAAGATAGATACCCCTCTGATACATTATTTATAGAATAAACATCTTGACAACTCTTTAAGAATGTGAAATACAAACTCTTGCCAAAAGTTTCCTTTTTAATTGAATGCAGATACATGTACTATGTACAATATAAACGAAATGAAGTAATCAAGCCAGTATTTATGACAATTAGATTTATCACCAGACTTTGCTATAAAAGGCATGCTATAAAATTTTTATGTTTCCATCTTAATGAATTTATTTAATGACACAAGCTGCATGTATTGGTTTTTTTGGACAGATCTGTTGGGGGCAACTCTCTACTGCTTTCCTATCTATTGTCTCATAACTTACCTCGCGGCTTTCTCCCTGAGCTTGTGCAAACCACATGTGATGACAGGGACACATTTAGAAGGGTAAGCCAGCACAATGCAAATTCTTATCACCTTTCAGTGAAGATCACCATGCAGGAATCTTACCTTATGCAGTATCATCATGTAATTGTATAATGGTATTCAATGATGGTTTGTCTCTCTGTGTAGGTGTTTATCCCAGTCCTACAGGGCTTAAACAGACATATCCATGGCATGTCCTTGGACAGTGAAGACTACAGAGACCCTCTGTCCGTCCTGTCCGAGCTTTGTGAAATCAAGAGTGGCAACTCGCGACCTATATGTGGCCTGGTGAGTGGGAGAGGAAACCTCTTCTTTTCTTTAAATTATTTCATTTTGGTTCAGTTCTTGTCAACATATTTTTGATTTATCAGAAGTTTACTTGATTTTTGTGAATTATACATATTTAATGTTCTAAACCATTGGTTTAAATAATATAAGTGACTCATTACACAATTTTGAAAGAAACTTATGAATTGGAGTGGAAGCTGTTCAAATTCTCACAGAAACAATAGTGGCAGTTAACTGTATCACATACTGAATTAGATTTGTTGCTCCATTATGACCAGTGGTTTGACTGATGTGTATTGTTTCACTGACCAGGCTGTAGAGCTGGTAAACTGGATCCCGGTCACTCTCACCAAGGCCACAGGAATGGAGTTAGAGAAGCTGTCCTGGCTTGGGCCATTCCTGGGGCTCTCTGTTTTTGCAGAGGATAATGTAAGTATAAATAACAAATTCAAAGTCTTCACCTAAATCATTGCTGACCAGAGAGAGAGAGAGAGAGAGAGAGAGAGAGAGAGAGAGAGAGAGAGAGGGAGAGGGAGGAGAGAGAGAGGAGAGAGAGAGAGAGAGAGAGAGAGAGAGAGAGAGAGAGACTAGGGAGACAAGTATAAATAAATATCATCTCTTATTAAACATGCACCTGTATATATATCTCACTGTACAAAGCTTCACTGTGATCTCTTTGTCTCTGTTCAGACCAAAGTAGTGGAGAAGTTTTTCTCGGGCCACCAGTTGTCGGCTGACAGCACCAAGCTGATTCACCAGTCTCTGCAGCATGGCATGGGGTACGCCCGGGCCGAGCTGTTCAAAATCCTGCACACTATTCTAGTCAATGGACAGAGCCGCGACCTGGCATTATCTTACATAGCCAAAGCTCTGGAGAGGAACGCCAAGAAATCCCAGATACAGGTCAGCTTAGAACAGTGGTGTACATGATTGATAAAAATTTAAGAATGTATTGAATTCTCATGTAGAAAGATTGGGCCATAAAATTCCCTTGACCATACAGTAATCAGGAGTTCTTTGTTGTTGTTTTTAGCTCACCTGAGCCAAAGGCTCAAGTAAGCTTTTCTGATCACAATTTGTCCGTTGTCTGTCGTTGTCATCGTTGTCGTCGTCGTTGTTGTAAACTTTTCACATTTTCATCTTCTTCTCAAGAACCACTGGACAGATTTCAACCAAATTTGGCACAAAGCATCACTAGGTGAAGGGGATTCAAGTTTGTTCAAATGAAGGGCCACACCCTCTTTAAAGGAGAGATAATTGAGAATTATTGAAAATTTGTTGGTATTTTTCAAAAATCTTCTTCTCAAAAACTGGAAGCATCCTCAGGTAGTGTAGATTCAAGTTTGTTCAAATCATGGTCCCCGGGGGTAGGGTGGGGCCACAATAGGGGGGTCATGTTTTACATAGGAATATATAGAGAAAATCTTTAAAAACCTTCTTCTCAAAATCTGTTAGGCCAGAAAAGCTTGAATTTAAATGGAAGCATTCTCAGGTAGTGTAGATTCAAGTTTGTTCAAATCATAGTCCCTGGGGGTAGGGTGGGGCCACAAGGGGGGGGGATCAAGTTTTACATAGGAATATATAGAGAAAATCTTTAAAAATCTTTTTTTCAAAAACTATCAGGCCAGAAAAGCTCAAATTAAAGTGAAAGCATCCTCAGGTAGTGTAGATTCAAGTTTGTTCAAATCATGGTCCCCGGGGGTAGGGTGGGGCCACAATAGGGGGATCATGTTTTACATAGGAATATATAGAGAAAATCTTTAAAAGCCAGAAAAGCTCAAATTTAAATGAAAGCATTCTCAGGTAGTGTAGATTCAAGTTTGTTCAAATCATAGTCCCTGGGGGTAGGGTGGGGCCACAATGGGGGGGGGGGGGGATCAAGTTTTACATAGGAATATATAGAGAAAATCTTTAAAAATCTTCTTCTCAAAAACTATTAGGCCAGGAAAGCTCAAATTTGAGTGGAAGCATCCTCAGATAGTGTAGATTCAAGTTTGTTCAAATCATGGTCCCCGTGGGTAGGGTGGGGCCACAATTGGGGGATAAATTTTTATACAGGAATATATAGAGAAAATCTTTAAAAAAAATTCTTTTAAAAACTATTTTGCCAAGAAAGCTCAAATTGGCATGTAACCATCCTCAGATAATGTAGATTCAAGTCTGTTCAAATCATGGTCCCTTGGGTTAGGGCGGGGCCACAATGGGGGATAAATTTTTATATATAGAGAAAATCTTTAAAAATCTTCTTCTCAAAACTATTAGGCCAGGAAAGCCCAAATTTGAGTGGAAGCATCCCCAGATCATATAGATTCAAGTTTGCTTAAATAATAGTCAAGGGGTTGGGTGAGGCCACAATGGGGGATGAATTTTTACATAGGAATATATAGAGAAAATCTTTAAAAATCTTCTTTTTAAAGACTATTTGGCAAGAAAAGCTTAAACTTGTGTAGAGGCATCCTCGGGTAGTGTAAATTTAAGTTTGCAAAATCACAGTCCCTAGTGGTAGGGCAGGGCCGTCATGGCGGTTTGAATTTTTACATAGGAATATATAGAGAAAATCTTTTAAAATATTCTGGGAAAGTTTTCGGTCCAAAACTCAGTACTTAGTGTGAAAGCACAGGTAATGCAGATTTAAGTTTGATGAAACCATGATTCCCTAGAGAAAAGTGGGGCCACAAAATGGAGGGGGGGGGGGTGGTATATAGGAATAGAGAAAAATCTACAAAAAAAGGTACAACAATAAAAGGGGCTTGGTATTTACCAAAAAAAAGAAGTGGATAAAAATTGGCAGATTTTCAATTTTTTTAAGCAAGATCTACTGTACTTAGTTGTCAAGATATTTTGATATTGTAATGCTAATTTGATCAGAATAAGGCAATTGTTGCTCAGGTGTGCGATATGGCCCCTGGGCCTCTTGTTTTAATCTTCCTACATTCCAAACTTTTAGTCTGACAGATAACAGTTATATATAAATAAATAAGGATATCTGGGTTTTTTTGCAGGTGGATGAGAGATATGTAGCAGGAGATGGATTTATGTTGAACTTACTGTCCGTCCTTCAACAGCTGTCTGTGAAAATCTCGCTGGACAAGGTAAGCCAAGTGCTGCATTACAAGAACCAATGTAATTGCTGTTATTTCTGCTTGAGACATGTAATAATAGGGAATTGTTTGCTTGTAATTTGGTTTAGGTTGACACATACTACCCATTCCATCCAAATTCTCGAGTGGGCATTAAGTCAGAGACACGCCTGAAGGCCCTTCCTCAACATGCAGAGAAATGGATCAAGGAATTATGTAAGAAGTTTTAAGTTCTAAAGTATCTAGCAATGAATGTGAAAAAAATGCATAATGAAAGAATTTTAATTGGGTATAATGTCGCATATGCATGTACTACTGTATTTAGAATATTTACCAGGATGTGGAATTTTTTTCTTTTATGAAATAAAAATTATTTCAAAGTAATGTTAAATGTATTGGATGAAACGTACTTTCCTTTTGCATATCATATCTGATGTCTGTAATGAATGTAGAAATATTTGCAATTTTTGCATGTACTGATGTTTTTTCTCCAATACAATTGAAGCTAAAGAAACACCCCCCTGGCAGGACCCCAAATTTCCCACTGAATGTTTCTTCCTGACCCTCCATTGTCACCACCTGTCAATCATTCCTGCTGTTCGGCGGTACCAGCGCCGTCTTCGTGCAATACGTGATCTCAACAGAATGGTGGAGGACCTAGAGAACACAGAGTCCCAGTGGAGCCAGTTCCCGCACGCCGCACGGAACAAGGAGATGCTCAAGAAATGGAAATCTCAAGTTCAGGTACGGTGAAATCATCATTGTTCATGGGGGACCAGTAATGGTGGCTTTTTGGGTAACCTTTGCACACACATTTACATCCCCATGAACATTTACAAGCATTTGTTAGTATTTATTAACAAAATAAAACTCACTACCGACAAAATTATGTCTCCACAAATCAGAAAAATTTTGGCTACCCCCTAACATTGACCTTCACAAATAAAAATGATTCCACAGTACTCATCAGACTCTGTCCCGAAAACTTTCACCCTTCATCATTGTTGAAATGTACATGCATACTGTTTTAATTTAGAATTTTATGTTTATACATGTGCATCCACATGAATCATGTAGATGCACATACATGTTCATGTAAAAAAATCATGGAGTTTTAATTAATTAAATATGTATTTCATTTTTCAGAGGTTACAGAAGAGTAAACTCTGTGCTGATGCAGCTATTTTGGACGAGTCCTTGCTTAGACACTGTCTAAATTTTTACAGTGGTGTGTCTACGTATATTCTTAAAGTTGCAGACCCTCAGAATATGGGGTAGGTAGATTTTCCAGTGTATGTAAAAATAACACTAAATACCAGTCATATTAAGGTTTGGATTGTATAGCAACATCATTTAAAGGAAATCTCTTGTTAATGAACTTATTTTAAAAAAGAAGCTTGGAAAGTAAAGAAGCTTGAAACAGTTAATGCAATAGACATATTGAGTTTTGCCATAAAACTGAAGCCTTGATAACAGTTTCATCATCCATTTCAGTCAAACTCTGCCCTTGCCCAAGAATGTGCCAATGCCATTTGGAGCTCTTCCTGACTTCTATCTAGAAGACATTGCTGATTATCTCCTGTTTGTTATTCAGTAAGTTGTGACCATTTGTTTCTGCATATACTGTAAACCAACTTTTATTCACGTGTGAGAAATTTTCGTCGTCGCGAATATTTCTCGCCGAAAACCAGTCCATGTCACATGGTTGTTATAACAAGACGGGTCTGGAGAAGGCTTGGTCGTGAACATTAGTTGTCGCAAACCAGTTTTTAGGAAGTAAATCGAGAAATAAAGTTGGTTTACGGTATACAAGTATCATGGGTATATTTACTTTGATAAAATAAGAAAAATACCAATAAAATAGTTGTCAGAAGTAATAAAGCCAAAAGCTGTCACTTATGACATGTATAATTGTAGTTTGATAAATGCAAGTTTCATTAAAAGGCTTATCCTTTATACTGATAAAATAAAACCAAATTTAACTGATCATTTCTTCTTTAAACAACGCTAGGCTAAGCTTTGCGTCACCAAAGTTTGCATGAATTTTTTAGTCCAGTGCTGCGTATACATGTACAAAATCAAATATATTTTCCTTGGCTTTTTTTGACAGAGTTAATTTTCAGAACTAATTTTATAACATATATTTACCAGTATTAGTGAGAAATACACAAATGAATTATTGCTGTTTCCAGGTTCAGCCCTGACGTGTTGAATGACCCCTGTATGACCCAGATCATCCACATGCTGATAGTGATGGTGTGTAACAATGAATACATCGGCAACCCGTACCTGACCGCAAAGCTGGTCGAGGTGGTATTTGTCATGAACCCTAGCGTCCAACGCAGAACCGGAAGTCTCAATGAGCAGTTTTTACTGCACCCTCTAGCCCTCAAACATTTGGTGCCGGCTCTGATGAAGTTTTACACAGGTATTTAGTGAATCGACAGATGTGCAGTTCTTATCAGCTAATTTCATATTTTGGTGTTTTTAATGGGATGTTATATGTGTAGGGATGGGATGATAATGATTAGTGTTTGTGTGAAGATGAGTTTCTAACTGGTCCCACTTTCGTATGTCTAAATGACACGTTGATTATGTAATGCTTTATATGCTGTGTACCTATTGCTTTTGTTTAATTTCTGTGCCAAATTGTTTTTGACAGAGATTGAAACCACAGGAGCCAGCAATGAGTTTTATGACAAGTTCTCCATCCGCTACCATCTCAGTATCATCTTCAAGACCATGTGGCAGACCCCACAGCATCAGCTCAACATGATAGAGGAGGCAGAGTAAGATTAGCTGTTTATGATTTCCCTCGGCAGGGGCTATCACTTACTAAATTTTGTGGCACATGTATCATCTCATGTGTAAAATAAATAGTCTCATAACTGAAATAGGTTCGAAATTTTTTTTAAAGTAACAATTCAGAAATTTCAAAAAATAAATTTGCATAAAAATGTTCCTAATATTTCGTATTAAATTAGAAATTAGCACCTATGGGGGAAAAAATGTATAGTATTTGGTACACCGTTAGAATCCAAGATGTATCATTACCAGAACTGATGATTATGCTTGGTTATTACACAGCAATGGCAAACAGTTTGTGAAGTTTGTGAACATGCTGATGAATGACACAACCTTCCTGTTGGATGAGAGTCTGGATTGTCTTAAGCGGATCCATGAGATCCAGGAAGCCATGCAGAACATGGAGGAATGGGAGCGACAGCCCAAGGTAGGTCAGGGGTCATCTGGAGGGGTCAGGGGGTCAGTGTCTGAACTATTATAGTGTACAGCATTGATCCTTAAAATGTTTAAAATAGAATTAAAGGGGTAAGGGGGAAAATGGACTTAAATAGGAAGTAATATATTAAGTCATCAACTTTTGATGTAAAATACTTCTAAACATGATCAAAATTTACTTCAAAAACTAAAGATACACAAGATGAATAAATTTCAGAATGCATTGCCGCCATTAATGACCTCTATACTTGGTTTTGTTTGTGCAAGACTTTGATGTTACAATGTACATAGACTGTTGATCTTGTCATTGATATATAGATATATATTATTATAACAGTAACTTGATCCAAGGGGTCGGATCACATTGAGTTGCCAGGCGCAGATCATCAGATCAAACAGGACACGAGTTTGATTTGATGATCTGTGCCTGGCAATGAGACATGATCCATCTCTTTGGATCAAGCTACTGTTATAATGATAAATTTATTATATACCCTGGTCTATTTAAAGTTTTAATTACAAAACTTTGTTTTTAAAATCAAATGTATGACATTCACTTATATAATAATGCTATTTTTAAACGAACTCTATTTATAAAAGGTGCTAAAGTATGGGTGTTATTTGATGTGTACTAAGTAATCAGTTTCAGAGAGTGGCGATACAGAATCGGAAAACCACAGTGTGGTGATCTGGAAAATCGGATCACACCCTTTAAAATTGACAGTATCAAGAAGGGAAAATTGATGGGTTCATAATAAAGTTTAATCAATAGTCTATGGTTCTGTGATCATAATGAATGTTTGTTTGTAACAGGACCAGCAGCAGTCCCGACAGAGGCAGCTTGCTATGGATGAGCGACAGTGCAGATCTTACCTCACACTAGCCACAGAGACTGTGGATATGTTCCAATACCTCACCGAGAAAATCAGGAAACCCTTCCTCAAACCAGTATGTTAAAATTGTGTAATTTTTTTATATTAACAGAGGTTATTCATTGGGAGTTTAGAATAATAAAAAATACAATTCTTAAAACTTTCAACTAACTCAAGGAACCCATGATCAAGTTTTCTAATAATTACCCTATTAGCATGTTTGTGTTTACTGTTATCTAGAATTATCAGTACTTTATATCTTGCACCATTATGATTCATTGTTGCACTGTTGTAGGAATTGGCTGATAGATTGGCAGCCATGTTGAATTTCAATCTGCGACAACTGTGTGGTCCAAAATGTAAGAACCTTAAAGTGAAGAACCCGGAGAAGTACGGCTGGGAACCCAAGGAGCTGCTCAACAGACTGACCGACATCTACCTACACCTGGACTGTGATCAATTCGCCACTGCTATTGCCAACGATGAAGTATGTTTAGGGAGAAGAATGGATATAAGTCAATTTGCTGAAATTTTGGCATTACCATTTATGCTTGGATCCAAATTTTTCCAGGGGGGGTTCGCCGGTTATTTGAGTTTGACAGGGGGGGGGGGGGGGGGTCCGAGACATATTTTTGGTAACTTTATAAATTTCATTATGTATTTTAAAGAAATTTGGATTTTGCAGAGGACCCCCTTCCGATCCGCGCATGACCATTTATATGTATGTTCTTGTACATTATAGGTAGTGTACATAATTTCAAGCTTTGATTTGATTTAGTTTTGTTTTACATGTACATTACGTAAGCAGTTTTTTAGGTAGAGATATTAAAGTATAAGGCCTTTAGGAAATTGAAATGTTTTAAGAATTCAAATATTTTATTGCAAAATTATAAAAAAATTTCATTTTCCCTTTCCAGAGATCTTACCGCCATGAACTTTTTAATGATGCTATTGCCAGGATGCAGAAGGCTATGATCAAAACTAATGTAGAGATAGAAAAATTCCGCTTTCTGCAGGAAAAAGTTGACAAAATTGTCTTAGAAAAACAGCAGGAAGAAGTGGATTATGGGGAAATTCCAGAGGAGTTCAAAGGTCAGATCATATCTGTAATTAGAAAAGGGTTTCAGAAACCTTTCCCCCCCCCCTTTTTTTTGATGAATGAACTTAACTACATGTATATGTCTCTAAGTACATGTATAAATGGACAAAATTATGTTGTCTTACTTGTTGTAATATTAATTTAATAAATGATAATTCCCTTACCAAAATCCACATTGTATGGTTATAGATCCCTTGATGGACACTTTGATGAATGACCCAGTTATTTTGCCCAGTGGCACTGTGATGGATCGACCAATCATCACTCGGCATTTATTGAACTCTCAGACTGACCCATTCAATAGGCAGCCGCTCACAGAGGAGGAACTCAAACCAGGTCAGGGACCATCTCAAATTTGTTTTTTGTTTTTTTTTAAATAGGAATGGTAATTTTTTACAGACTTGCCAACCGTTTTCCTGCAACCAATTTGAACTGACAGACTTACCGTAGATAATTTTAATTGGTTTTATTTTTGTAAATGAGCTCTCTTTATATACTTAAAGATACTTTGGAAAATATTATTAATATTCTGTTAATGGTTTAATGAAACATTTCGATTCAAATTTGGAAGAAAAACCAGCATTTCTATCTTCAAATTACTTTTAATAATTACCATACCTTTTTAAAGAAGCTTTTGATAATTCTATATCCATTTTATTGATTTGTTTATTTTGTAGCCAATGAGATCAAGTTGAAGATAGAGGCCTGGAAACAATCAAAGACAAGAAGATAATCTTGGACTCTCGCGATCAACACCATCCTTGTGTTCTTTTAGTTTTCTTTTATCTCATGTCAGTAGAAAAAAAAACATGTTCTTTGCTCATAGAAGTATCTACCATGTAAGGTAATATAAAGACAAGTGTAACCAAGTTCTCATAATGGTGGATACCAAGTAACACATGATTGTAATATGGGATTATTTTTGTTTGTCTTTATATAGTGGAAGAACAAGGTGTACATGAATACAGTCTATATCAAGTTACATTATCAACTTTAATAGATGAGCAGGTTTTATCATGACATGAAATAGAGTTGTTGCCCCTTGAATTTTTGGATTGTTCAGATTCTCTATCATAGACCGAGAGCTTTCTACAAAAAGTTTTTTGTGATCTTGTTTGCATTTTGTCATGTGACTGTTCCAGTTGAATGAACATATTTTTCAGGTTCAGTAAATTGACTATTTGTACAGTTTTTTACGACAATATGATGATTTTTTTGGTCTGTTGTGTCGGTGTCAATGTCACTGTTTATCTCAAACTTAATTCGAGGGTCAAGTCAAGTGTATCTCGATAAAATAATTAACCGTGTTTTATAGATTTATCCCCAAAGTTCGTTAAACTGAAAAAAGGAAAACTTTGTTTAGTTTTGTAATCAAGACTGCTAACTTCACATTATCTGTATTTTATACTTTAGCATATGTGTCCAGTTGCTATGCTATTAACTGTTAATGCTTGTGTGCTTCGAGTCATAAAGTGTTTATTGATGCATTTGAACTCTACAGAGCTAATTTTCATTTGTAAACAATCAATTTATTTCATAAAAAATCTCCCAAACATGAATTCATGTAGTCTCATTGTAATTATGTACTCAAAGTACAGCAGTTTTTCAATTTCGTTTTTCAAGCCATTTCATTTGGATGCCATGACCTATGGGTGTGTGATCTCATCGAAAATTTACAAGATGAATTTTAAGTTTGGGATGCAATAATGCATCCAATTCTGTATTAATCTGTCTGACAATTTAGGTGTGTTCAGTGAATCTGTAGGAAAGGTTTTGCTAGATGAATTTCTTTCTGTTTAATTTACACTTTATTCAGTAACCTATTGGACTTGTGACAGTTGAATGCAATTGCCTAATTATGTACATCCTGGATTTATCTACTGTATTAATCTCAAAGACGACAGGTTCTATTGGCTGTTGTGGCATTATTTTTGTTTGAAATTAAATTTTTTAAGGGAAAAGAAAAAAAAATAACATTAGAATATTTGAAAGCTTCCCCTTCACCCCCAATAAATTGCAAGTTGCAAGAGTAGTCTTGTGGTTATTGAAAATATCTTGAATCTTTTGAAAAGATTTCTCTGCTGAAGGTAAAATAAATCTGTTGACCTTAAAAAGCACAGTATTGAACAGTGTTGAATATTTGAATTGAGTGTTGAATTACAACATTATTTCATCACTTGCTCATAACAATGAATCCTCGGATCAACTTGTATGTATGTTCATGTTTTTGTTTGTGTGTGTGTGCTATACCTATTCTGTGATCATATACACTTTTCTCATGTGTTTTGTTTTATTTATATATAAAATACAATTGTATGTACAAATGAATTTTGGGGGGCAAAGAAGGGCAAGATTTAGTTTGATGTTAGTCAGTTGTAAATGGCGGCAATAAAATGATTGAGAAAATGTTGTATCAAGAGTTCTCCTTGTAACATAAATGGAAGCGGAGAGCAAGGATTAATGTAAAAATTATATTTAATCCTAAATTCCTTTACAAATCTCATAATGATAAATTTTAAAAAAAATCAAGTTTGATAAAGATTTAACAATCATAAATAATTGAAACTTTTTGAAAAAAAACTGTTAAAGAATGATGGTGCCACTATGTATAGTATTATACAATGAGGCTTTTCGGAAAAATGAAGTTTATTCCAATAGACTGTTTAGAATCTGATCTTGGATTCCACAATGCTAAAAAAACTAGTCGTCTATGTGTACATTTCTGGAGTATGCTCCGATTTAAGATTCTACTGATGATGAATCACGTCTTGCTGTTTTGCACAAGGAGTTGTGTCTGTCTTGGATGGGTATTCCTAGGGTCTTTTTGAATTGTTGGTGTAATTTATATATCGAAATTTGATTATGCTGTTTAAAAACTTGTCCTGTGATGATAAAAAAGCTGAATGTACAAGCTTTGTACAGCTTTACATAGTGAGGAGCACTTCTTTCTATGTGTTGTCTCGTCATGCTGTGAAGGTAACGGCACTGGTTTTCCTGGACATCTCTCCTGTGACAGCTGATCCAGTGGTCTTTCCAAGGCTGCCTAGAGCTGGAAAATGATCATACATACTATAAAGTAATGTGTCTACTCAATGTCTATTTTTAATTTCTTTTTTTCATAGAATGGACATACAAAATATAACGTGTGGTATACTTGAAACTAGTTAACACTGCACCAAATGCCAGTAATATTTAAAAGATGCTATGTCAAGTTATTACACAACCATGGAACATCTATATTTGACAGCTCTGAAGTATTTGTGCACTGTCTTATATTATAAGCCGGTAGTGGCTTATTGTAATTACCTGGCACGGACAATGCTTTGGCAAACACCTTTTTCCTCTCGATCTTCCTTTCCTACAAAAGTCACATCGGTGAAAACATTAAAGAAGAAATACATACATTAAAAAAATATGTAGCAATATGACAAAGGTTGCGTCCTGCAGAACTCACAAAAACTAGCTGTCTCCGGAGCTCCTGTATCAGAGCGTTATAGGAGCTGGATTTCACTCGGTAATACAGTACCAGCAGTCTGAGATAGTTGAATAAAACAATTAAAGCATAAACACCCACAATCTAATACCAGCTTGTATCGTGCTTCTTTTCCAAAAATTGTTTTATAATTAAAACATATTCTATATTACTTACATTAATACCACGATGACGGGAATGATAACAATGGCGGTGGCGATGTAGTCCAGGGCGTCCTTTACCCAGCTCAACCAACTGGGAAGGTCATCTAAGGAGTCCAGGAAATCAATTACTTTGTAAGCCCTGTCTTTCTTTGCAAATGGCCCACAGTCAACAGAGGGCGTTTTTCTGATTAAAGATTGAAAATTGGGCTCTTGTAAGATGGAACTAATGCTCTACCAAGAGCTGATGGAAAAAATTATTACCAGTACTTTCAGTACTTTGATCTTTAAAAAAATCATAAACAGTCTTTCCTTGTAATTAATTCTTTACTCTATTAGATCTAAAATCTGAAGAGCAACATACTCGCCCTAAAATTCTTTACAAATTTACAATGTTCAATTTGTGTTTGATTTCTTAGATTTACAATGCAAAACTATGTTTGCTCTGAGCAATTACAATCACATAAGTATTCGACGATTTTGAACCGCAAAATGAGCCGTATTTCGTTAAACTTGAATGGCAAAAGGGGGGAAAGTATTTGGAATCGTTCTTTGCTTTCTTGCGAATTTTTTGTGCAATTTTACTTTGTTATGATATCATTTTACTTTTAAACGTATTAGGTTTTTACAAAATATTATAAATTCACGGACGAAGGATAGATCGTATCTTTAAAAATGTCACAAATTCATACTCGTCAGAAACCATTATCTTACTGTTTCTCTAAACGTAATGTATGAGACAATACGCATGGTAAAACATCAAGTTGCGTCAACTCACTCGATCAGTATGTAGACGACAGGGATGAAGCAGAGGATCCACGTGATCAGTAACAGGAACAAGTAGAAACTGCCAGATCTAGAGGCCCGGAACATCTTCTTAGGTGGGATGTTGGCAAAGCGTGCAACAAAATATCGGAAATAGAAAACAATGAATAACTTGACGACTGCGACCAGAGCCATTAATGGCGAGAAATAGAGTCCCAGCCAAACCAAGCCCTGTCCGTACACCAAGTCCAAAACATTGGACGTCACCACAAACTCACTGTAGTCCATCTGTAAGAAAACAAACCAGGATGTTATTCATTATAGGACGATCTCTGTTTGTCCCTTGCCAAGACTATTGCTGCAAACATTTATCCTTCTTGGAGAGGTGGGGAGAGGAAGCGACAGATGGAACATGCACGACCAATGGCGGCTCCATTCTTACAAACGTACCTTTGTATGACAAGAAGTAGAACATAGCGTACCTTGCAGCAGCAGGTCCTGGTTCGAACGAAGACCGCTATCAGGACGTCAAACAAGATCCCCACCGCTATACACACCCCGAGGTCTACCAGGATCAGCTTGAAGATCTCTTCCCCCACGATGTTTTCCCAGCACTGATTGGTGGCGCACGAAGTGCTGTTGTTTGTGGAATGGTTGGATGGAACGGACGACGGGGTCTATAAATTTGTATCAGTTTACAGCAGATTTGTACAAAGACAGAAAAAAAATCATGGGGAAAGGGAAAGTTGTTTGCCTATACCGATGTGATCTGTGGTTCTTGCCCGTCAATGCAATCCGCCTTCTTGGTAAGCGAGGTAATAAACACTATCAAACTGGCATAATGGAAGAAGGTGGTCCTGAAACACAGGGGAACACATCCGGTATTGCATTTGTTTGGAATTGTTTATATACTGCTATCAAAAACTATGATACGATTATCATGTTAAAAAATGTTCGTGAATTTCTGACCTCGCAAGTGTGAATTTTAATTCTGTGCGTGGTTGGTAGCTTTCCATTTTGACCAAAAGTTTGAAGATAGACGGAACAACGAGTTTGAGGATAGCCACCACGGCGGCCAGCTACAAATGTAAGACAGACACGTGATCACATGACACATTGTGTTGGACACATCTTTTTGTATGCAGAGATCAACCACTAGACTACTGTAAAGGTGCACTTAGTTTAATTGCTAAGTGTTAAAAAAAACAAGTTTTCACGTAAAATTTTCGCGAATAAACCAGTAAATTTCAAACTAATCGCAAAGATTTCATAACTGATAAATTATTGTTCCAATGAATGAACTATTTTTAATAAGAACCAGAAAAGTGATAATATTCTATATGGGTTAAAGAAAACGATGGAATGTCGCGTTTTAAGTCGTGAAATGTGTTAATGCATGTACTTCCTTAACCTGACCCAAATCTCAAGATAGCATATTTGTAAAGGTGTTCGATTTGCTTTCTCGCGTCGTTGGAACCTTCCACTTACCCGATAGCGTTCATAAATTTCTTTGGCTAATTCTTTCAGGTTTTCGTTGAAATCTACATCTCGCTCGTCTGGTTCTTGCTGTGCCACGTAGTAAATCAGATACCCGCTCCCTCCCAGCAACCCAAGGACGATAACGTTACTGACCAACCGAAGGAAGTAGATCTGCAGCCTGAGGAACAACGAGATAGACACAGACGTCTGTCACTATATAAGTCTACACAAATAGCCCTCACCATTACGGAACAGGGCACAAAATGTCTACCCCCTTCAAAAATAGTAATGTATGTCCGCATTGCTGAATTCGAAATTCTTGATGTACTTACTTCTTCAACCAAGCAACTACCTCCAGGGATTTTTCTTCTCGGATCTTTTCCTTTAAACAAGGACATTTTTTTTTTAAAAATGAATCGGATTTCATTTTTTTCTGTTAATTACAATTATTATCGGAAATTATGGCTATGATAATACTTTAAAAGTTTTCTTACCTTCAGATCTGTGCAGAACGCTTTCAGATGGTCCTTGACACCAGCCTTGGTGTTGATGGTGAAGTCGAAGTAACAAAACATAGACCACGTGAACGGGAAGTCACTGCCCGTGTCTGAGAGCTTACTTCTTCTGTAGCGCAGGTACATGCTAGCAGGAGGATAAACACAAGGCAATGGAGTCAAATTGACGTGTGACAAGTTGTGATTTTTGGTTTTATTGTGTTTCTAAAGCTTTTATATTTTTTTTGGGGGGGGGGGGTAGTTTTAAAATATCATTTTAGACTTAGCAAACAGCGTTATTGAAGGTGAACCTAGAGGCGAGGTAGAGTACGGTGAGTAGATTAACTGCTATCCAGGTCAGGAAGTAGGAGAGTGGGAGACTGAAGCCGTCCACGGCGTCCTGGTAGATACCGTAAAACAGCATGCTGTACGACAGGTCCCCCTACAGCAAACCAAGAAACTATTAGTAGGTCCCCCTAAAGAGAACCAAGAAACTATCATTAGGTCCCCTACAGAGAACCACGAAACTATATCAATAGATCCCCTATACAGACAACCAAGAAATTATTAATAGTTTCCCCTACAGCAAACCAAAATCAAAGTACTGAAGAACTGACGGGAGTTGATTTTGTCGATGTTTATTTATTTTAAAATCAATGATATGTTATTTTGCATGACAAGTACATGAAGTTTCTAATTCATGAAGTTGAATTACTAACATTTTTATAATATGATATGAATTTTGGGACTTTTTCGACAAGACCGTCGAGAAACCCCCATATGAATCATGTTAAATAATATTTAAAGATAAAATTAATTCAATCAAACTATGTATCAGCAATAGAAATATTTCTCGAAAATTGTATAAATCCAATAAAATATTGAACTCTAGTCTCGTTCAACCAAAAGCTCGGCTGACACCGTAAATCTCCGACAAGGATTTACGGAGACAGCCGAGCGTCGAGTTGAACGAGACTATATTAAACTCTGGCGTAGGAATATATACGACTACAAAAAATATTTAAATTGTTCGTACCATTTAAAATCTGACTATTTTCAAGGTATTTATAAATAATTTTCCTTGAAAAACAATGCTTTCGCATACATTACATCGAATTTATCAATTATTTTCAAGAAGTAAGTCTTGTCAGCAGCAATGATTTGTGCTGAGGTCCAAACACTGTTTCACTTTCGGTTTGTCTGAGTAACTGCATAGGAGAGTTGATTAAAATCAACTCCCAAAAACTATCAACAGGTCCCCCTACAGCAAACCAAAAAAAACTATCAACAGGTCCCCCTACAGAGGACCAGGAAACCATCAATATGTTTCCCTACAGAAAACCACGAAACTATATCAATAGATCCCCTATACAGACAACCAAATAAACTATCAACAGGTCCCACACTGCAAACCAAGAAACATATAAATAGGTCCCTCTACAGATAACCAAGAAACAATCAATAGAACCTCCTACGGCAAACCAAGAATTATTAATAGTTCCCCCTACAGCAAACCAAAAAACTACCAATAGGTCCCCCTACAGAGAACCACGAAACTATACCAATAGATGCCATATACAGACAACCAAGAAACTATCATTAGGTTCCCCTTCAGCAAACCAAGATACAATCAATAGGTCCCCTATAAAAACCAAGAGATTATCAATATGTATATACAGAAAACAAAGAAACTATCCATAGGTCTCCATACAGCCAACCAAGAACACATTCACCGACAGATTTCCTATAGAAAACCAAGAACAGGTCCCCTAGAGTAAACCAAGAAACTATCTCTCTTATTCTCTCTCTCTCTCTCTCTCTCTCTCTCTCTCTCTCTCTCTCTCTCTCTCTCTCTCTCTCTGAAAAGAAAGGTGGTGGAAAACGTTCCGCAAAGGTCTTCAGTGTTGAAGGGTCACTAGTTAAAAACCCACAGTAAGTCCTTGTACACTTTACTCCAAACTGTTTCACAAAAAGCAAATTCAAGTCTTCATTTCTCCTGTTTTCGTTTTAGATACGTACAAAGTGTCCGAAAGTTTTGCCTTTGTCGTCCAAGTCCAGCAAAAACTCGCCAGTGGTAATCTGCGAATAAGGAATACGAATATCGTTAAATATTGGATATCGGTAAACTGTTCCTACTGTATCCGCGGTGTAATCAGTACCGTTCTATCCCTATCCTTACCTGAGGGACGCCAATGAAGGAGAAGAGAATTATCCCAGTCACCAAGTTCAAGAAGAACAGAGTTCTCAGAAACGTGAAGTAAGAGGCGACTGTACTTCCAAAGTACGCTGCAAGCAACAGATGTGGTTGCAATTAAATATATGCTTTAATGGTCTAGGTAGCTGAATCTTTATCATAAGGTTATGTACAATCTGAACAAAGTACCTGTCAATTTGGTAATAGAAGACTCCCAGAGGTGAAGAAACCCAGAACCGTTCTTCCTCGACTGATTGTGAACGAGATAAAAAAAGGGAATAATATTTGTGCTATGTCTACTAGTATTTCGAATTTCATGCATATATCATTAAAATGTGGAAAACTTCATGTCATGACCTACTTTAGAACTGATGTACTTCTTTGAATTCTGGTCTCTTCTTCTGTTCACTCGGTCAGTCGTTATTATTCTACAAATGTTGGACAACCAATCGTTAACGTTAGAACAGTCGTGTCTGAAGACTCATACTAGTATGTCAGTGATTTTAATAGTTTAGAGATATATAAAGTAGCACCGCCTTGCCTCCTTATCCTAAGCTTCTGTTTCATGGGCAAACAAACTTCCCGGATGCCTTCCAAAATGTCCTCCTTGAACCTGAGCTTGTCCTGTCCAGTCAGACAGTCCTGTGTTTCGGAGATGACATGTTCAGAGTCTAAACTGAACGTAAAAAACATCAATAAAACGCGTGGATAACGGTGGACGAGGTTAGAACCGTTTTCATTGGTATCCATACTTACTCCGGGTCCAGGAAACTGTATCGCAGTCGGTATAGAATATCAGAGGCGGATTCCCTTTCTCCCAAGATGGATTTGCTTCTGCTGCGACTAGATTCTATAAACATTACGTCAACATAAAGTTAGACATAAACCAAATCTCTCTTTTATACATATCTTGCACCCAACAGTCCTTTTTAAGCCATGGAAATAAAATCTCAATAAAGAGAGAGAGAGTTACTTTTAATTTTTTCTTAGCATATTGTACAGTTGTGCTTTAACTTGATGGTCTTAATTTATACATCTACCCAGTTAATTCAAAGTGTACAATATCACCAAAACCGTTTGCTAGCTCAGCTTTCCTTAGACATTGTTAGATTCCACGCTTCCTACTTCAAGTTTAAACTCTTCTCGGGAAGTATGAACGTTTCTTTGCTCTTAGAACCCTACTGAATCGAATCCTGGAGGGGTCTTTTAGTTTAAGCTTATTTTTCTCGCGTCAAAAGATTCAGATTTCAAAAAGTGAGTCATACAACTCAAGATTCTCGAAGGGATTGCAAATATTGCACGTCGAACGTTCGGAAAAGTTAGTCCTTACCAACAAGATCGCTGGAACTCAGTCCCTCATAATCGACGGCAAACGAAGAGTTGTCGTAGGAATACTCCTCAGCATCACGGACAGTTTGTGCTCGTCCTCCATAGCTGGTCGTCGGCCGGTCGCCCCCATTTCTTAGCAAATTGGATTGTTCATTAAATTCCATTCTAAGATGAACTTAAAGTATTATACATATTCATGTCGACTCCTTGTTGATTTGACAAGTGAGGCCTGTCACTTCCTCTATCTGTATCAAAACAATGCGGAGTTTATCTAATCTCAGGCACATCAACGATAAAGGGCGACATGTGATCTATCATATAAGGACTGTCCCTGCAGTACGCGGTACTTTTACAGCATGTACCCACAGAATTATCTCACTTGGAAACAGCAGGTTCTAGTAACGTAAACGGTATGGCATTTAATAGTTGATGGAGTGAGGGTACAAGGCAGGTCGAAGATTTGGATTTGGAAGAAAAGGGAGGGGAGGGGCTGATGAGAGCCAAATATATCTAAAGCCCCACAATGGGTTCTAGGAATCACCCCCCCCCCCCCCCGAAAAATCGCGCGGTTTCTAGAGTTTTTTAATGCGTTATCATTAAATGACATAAGGATGGAATTGCGAGTTAAATGTCCAGTACATAATTTTAAAGCATTTTATGATTTTGGTCGCTCTGTCCATTGAGTGACAGCATTTCATATCAACTTCTATAATGTAGGAAAATTTGACTTACAGGAAATTACTTGATTGTTAAATAGCTCAAGAGTTTGAAAAGTCATTATGGGTTTTTAGTACATGTACGTGTTCGAATAGATTTCTTCGAGTCACTTGGTCATAAATAGTAGGGTCATGCAGTAGCGCGACTCTTTAACTTTTTGTCATGCTCGCAAGAAGGAGAATACAGATGTATGCTGGCGGAAAACTATATATACTATATTATATAAATAGTGCCTGTTTGGGAGGGTAACAGTTGAAATTGACACCCCGAGAAAACCATTGTCAACCGACGCGAAGCGGAGGTTGACAATGGTTTTCGAGGAGTGTCAATTTCAACTGTTATCCTCCCAAACAGGCACTATTTATTTTGTTATACTGAATGTCTTTTTTAAAATTTTTAAGAAAATTTTACTGCTTTTATATAGGAATAACGTGAATTCTACAGCGAACCGTACGCGCATAATTTTCGCGCATGTAATATTTTTTAATATTACCCGTTGCCAAGTGCGTTGCTAACGCTGAGGGTAATAGTAAATATTATTAACTGCGTCTTAACCAATCAGATTTCAGTATTTAACATGAAAGTATAACAAAACATTTTGGCTGATAAATTTCGAGAGGCTGTATTTTATAAAGGTTTATTCATTATGTATTCCGAGAACAGCTTTCCTATGTATAACTCGTTCTTTACTTTATTTAGCACTATGTTTTATATTCGGACAAACTGAGAACATATTTTCCTTGGAACCAAGTTTAATCTTTAATTTGCCAACTCTGCGGGTTGCCCTGTCAAATGAACTCTGTGGAATGAGCCTGTAAAATACTTGTGCAGCGAAATCTGATGATCATGAATCTGAATGAAATAAAAGATGAACTGCAAATTACCAAAAGGTTTTGAAATAGTGTGCTCAAGTATTGCTTCACATATCTCCTCTTGAAAGGAACTTTTTAAATACCCAATGACGTACTTAATTAAAACCCATGTGTGACTTAATCATTACCCAGTATGATAAAATAGAACAGAAACATAGTACATGCAAAGCCTTTTATTTTGTAACTATTGTACAAACACTAATCATTAACTACAAGCAGTAAGCAGGCCAAATAAACTCTTTTTTCTCATTTAGCAAGTAGGATACAGTATGACATTAATCTGAAAAACCCAACATGACAGCAGACCCAACGACCATAAATATCAATCCAGTAAAATAAAAACCCCTATGGTTTTCACTATGTCTAAAATCCTAACTTGTGTCGTGAAACGCTACAAATGGCAACTTCAAAATCAAGCACACAAACACATTCAATCATTCACACAACAGGAACAGAAATTGGAGATTGCCATTGTCAGACAAAACTCATAGCACTATTTCTGCGCTGGGAGATGGGTTTGTATGTACACAGAACCCCATTCATACATCATCGTTCACTTCGTTATTTATTCACACTTACTGTACATTAGTGGTATGTTAATAAACACATAAAACTGACAAATGATAATAAAATCAAAATATTAACTGGACACAAACTTCTATAAAAGCACACTCATTCATTTTTAAAGTTGCCACTTCAGTTTGAAATAAACTGCATTCCTGTTTAATAACATTCAACAAATACAGGATAAGGAGCTGTCTTCATACAAAATAAAATCAACAGTTTTTCAAAGGGAGGTAATTGACTGAAATAACTTATAACATGTATCAACTAAATTCATTATATTAGGGTTCAAACCATCAAATATTATTTTAAACAAGCAACAAACATTAAATTCATCCGTTTCCAATGCCTCCAATAAGTAATCACAGTGAATAGATAAATCATCTATCTACTTCAACAAACCAACAATGACCTTTATTACGTACATTGGGACAGAACAACTTCCATACTGCACCACCTGTACCACATGAAAACAACAGAAGAGGAAAAACAGACTGCATCAATGATGAATAGAGGTTTAATGCTGAGTATGCTGTCACATTGAGGTCTTCTTCTTTCTCTACTTGGAATGTTATTTTGTTCCGTAAGTATCTGACAATACATGTATCTTTCAAACTTAGGAGGTGATATTTAACCCAATAAAATAAACAAAAAGTAGAAAAATCTCATAAATACAACAATTTGTTACTAAACTCAAACAAAAAAGTCTAGAGATTATGCTGAAGTTTTTAGTAAGGATAGCGGAATTTCTCCCCAGCAAACTTGGCTCCTGCCCCCAACTCTTCCTCAATGCGGAGAATCTGGTTGTACTTTGCCAAGCGCTCAGATCTGCATGGGGCACCTGTCTTGATCTAAAAAGGAACATGTAGCACTGTAAACCAATCTTATTGGAATAAATCAAAGGTGAATGTACCAATATCTTGTACCATTTACAATAAATAATCAAAATCAGCAGCTTTGCAATTATCATATTCTGGTTTTCCCCAAACAATGTCCTTTAAATAACAGAAACTAAAAAGCTACTACTAGTTACATTAAAACCATCCTCCGACACCAAAGAGCATGATCTCATGACAATTCTTGTGCTGTTATCAAATAATCTGCTGAATGATGACTTAAAGTCCAAAACTAGAAGATTACCTGTAATGCAGTAATGTGATTCCTTACCTGTCCAGTGCACAGACCGACCACCAGGTCAGCAATAAAAGTGTCCTCTGTCTCCCCACTCCTGTGAGACACCATCACACCCCAGTTGTTTTCCTTGGACATTTTCCACCTGTAATTACATGTACAACTTCACACATATACCAGTACTTACATGTATACTGTGTGACTAAAATAAGTCATATTATTACACATCTAAAAACTTCTAGACATCTTTCAGGTATAAACATGGCAAATATTTCAGTATTAAACATGCATTACTATAAATAATGACCTGTAAATTTAGTTATACAGTACTAGAATTTTAACATTGTGAGATCAGAGTGATTCTTAATGACTTACGCCTGAATGGACTCGGTCACACTTCCGATTTGGTTGACCTTCAGCAACAGACAGTTACAGGCCTTCACATCAATTCCCTTCTGGACTCTCTTTGGATTTGTGACCAGTAAATCATCTCTGAAAAAAGAAATTAAATACATACATCAATTTCAAACATGTTAATAAAAAAAAATTGTTATGTTAAGGTTTCTCAGCTAAGGAGATAAATTGTCAAACTCCTGAACTGCAGCTTGAAGTTGAATGTAGCAGGGAATCTTGAATTTGTATTGCACACACATTGTTCATTGTACACATGGTATGTATAACATGAATGAAATACAGAACTTAATAAACTAAACATATAAAATATTTTTCCACCATGTGTGGATACTGACCCTATGATTTGGATTTGTACGGATACTGACCCTACGATTTGGATTTGTACGGATACTGACCCTATGATTTGGATTTGTACGGATACTGACCCTACGATTTGGATTTGTACGGATACTGACCCTACGATTTGGATTTGTACAGATACTGACCCTACGATTTGGATTTGTACGGATACTGACCCTACGATTTGGATTTGTACAGATACTGACCCCAGGATTTGGATTTGGATTTGTACAGATACTGACCCTACGATTTGGATTTGTATGGATACTGACCCTACGATTTGGATTTGTACGGATACTGACCCTACGATTTGGATTTGTACGGATACTGACCCTACGATTTGGATTTGTACGGATACTGACCCTACGATCTGAATTTGTACAGATCCTGTGAGTTTTGTGTAGGCCTCCCAGTCATCCTGGTCGTACGGATCCTCAATGGAGACAATAGGATAGTTACTAATGAATTGTCTGTACAGGTCACCCAGCTGGTCAGAGCTTATCTGCGAAGCAAAGTCATTCACATTGCAGTTCTATGCATTTTTATAATACATGTAACAGTAAACCTGGTTACAATCATATACATGCAATTAATATGAGCCAAAATTACATAAAAATACAATTACATCCTACTGCTGAAATTCAAATTTTGACACTCTCTACTTCATTTTGATGGAAATATAAATACCTACCCAGTCTGCTGGATTAGACTTTGGGTTTTTGAAGTCCAAATCGTATTTGGATTCTTTGAAAAACTCAGACGCAGCAACATCCATACCAATCTTGATTTTGCCAGTGTATCCTGCTTTCTCAATGGCCTCAACCAATAGGTCCAGACCTAGGTAACAAAACAAGAAAAATTATCAGTAGTCAGTACATGTAATAATACAATAAAACTTCAAACAAGTACAAACATTCCACTCTCTCTATTTGCATCATTATTTTGGTATTGTATTTTTCTGTCCATATATCTTATTTGAATTCATTTTAAAAAAAGTTTTGGAAGTATATTGCGGCTGGGTATAAATAATCTTGCAATCAGCTTGCATCCACCTTTCAATATGCACTGGCAAACTATTTCAGCTTCCAGTTGGGTTCATATGGGAAAAAGCATTATTTCTTGGATTGCAGGAAGTAAAAAAAAAAATTACTAAATTACCTTCTTTGTTATCCTGAATATTTGGAGCAAATCCTCCCTCATCTCCCACATTACAGGCTGTAAAATAAAACAAAATCCTTTAAAGTAGTCCGAGTATCGCACTACGTCATTATACGGATTTTACAATATTGGTTCGACTTTTACACAGCGTTTTTGATACCCGGTATTGATTTTACTCTAGATCGCTGTTGTAAACAATGACAATAATAAGCAATTAGAATGGTAATATATGTATTCTATGAGAGATAGAAATGATTAATGTTGAGAAACTCGATTCTGTTAAAGTAAAATGAAAAACAAAGTTTCTGATTAACCAGGATCTCAGGTATGCTTATATCTTCTTTGTTTTGACCCCCCCCCCCCCCCCCCCCCCCCCCGAATTTTTCTTTTTCTTTCACTAAAACCGGTTTAAATTTAGAGACAGAAGCTATTTCGAATTTAATCAATCGTCAATTAATTAATGTTTAAATAATATCTAACATTGTTGACAGATCTAGGCAGAAAACTGTAGCAAAATGTGACTTATACGGATTTTTTCGTCAGGGTCTACTTGGTTTAGAGCTTATAGCGTGAAAAGTAGTCCGTCAACATATAATTTATTTTACCAAATTTTTTTTTGTAAGACGTCAATCTATAGAATTAACACCATGAATTTAAGTTTAAGTCCATAAAAAAGTAAAAAAATTACCAAACGCGATATTAGCATTGCATTTTTTGTTTTCTATTTTGATACATCAGGTCCATAAAGCGTACTTACTTACAGAAATTTGCGCAAAATCATTGATGAGATATGGCTTAAATAAATATTTCTACTCTATTTTGTATGTTCAGTTCTAATTTTTCCAAAATTGGTAATTATTTTTATGAAAAACAGACGTCTGGCAAATTTCATAATTGACAATAATTTTCGCAAGGGGGTACATCCGTCTGAGAGGTGATAACAAACAAACTAGCATGTAAACATACATATTTTCTTTTGTATATGTATTGCTAGAATGTATATTTATCATTTAAAGCTAAGCTTTTAATGATTGAGCCCATTAATAGACGAGTATAGGACTACCTTAAAAATTCCCAATTTTAGCACCGAGCTTATGGATTCTAACAAGTGAAAAGCTGTCAATGTGATAGCAAACCGGGTTTTCTTTTATGTGAACTGTATCCATAACCCATGTCAACCCGTATCCAGTGAAATGGATAAGGTGAAAGGGTACCCTATATGCAATATTTTGCCAAAAAATGACTAAGTTCAAAAGCTGGTATTTTTTTCATAAATAATCAGAAATCAAAATCCTAGCAATATGCACACCTCTGATATATGTACAATTGATCTGCAAAAGAACAACTTCCTATCTTGAAAACTGTAGGAGGAGTTATCCGTACAATGAGGGTACCCTTTTGGCAGCCGCCCGCCCGCCCACCATTTTCACCATTTTAATAACCGGATTTTTCCATTGGAAAACCCGGTTAAAAATCAGAAAAGTACTGGTGGTGATGTACATGTACATTGTGCAATACCCGAAGACTTATGGAAACACTAATTCTTCAAGGAAAATGTAAATACAAGTACATGTACTTCAACATGTTTTGGCAAAAAAAAAAAGAAGTGTACATAAAACAAGACTCACCATCTTGGCCATATTTCTTCTTAATAACAGACTTTAAATGGTGATAAACTTCTGATCCCATTCTCATTGCTTCTTTGAATGAGCTAGCACCTACAGAGAATAAACAAGAACAGACTTATAAAAATAAACACACATCTTATCTTTAAGGTACTGATACAGTTTGGGAAGTAATTTTTAAATCAAATTAATCCCAATATAGATACTCTACTCTTTCAGGAAAGAAACTCCTAATGAATTACATTTCTTCAATTGTCAATTATCTTTTAAAAGTAATTCTGATATCACATTAGTATTAACATTGAAATACAATGTACAAAACATCTTATTCCAAACACTTATGTAACCTTGGAACAATAGAAAAGCTGTGAATGTGACAGCAATTCAGATTTTCTTTTGTGTGAACAGTATCCATAATCCATTTGTCAAAAGTGATAAACACTACCCATCCAGAGAAATGGGATACCCTAAATGCAATATTCTGCAACTACCCATCCAGAGAAATGGGATACTTTATATGCAATATTCTGCAAGAAAATGACTAAGTTCAACAGCTGTTTTTTTTTAAATTACTAAAAATCAATATTCAAGCAATAAGCACATCTTTGATATATGTACAATTGATCTGCAAAACAACAACTTCATGTCTTGAAAACTGTAGTAGGATTTATCCATACAATAAGTGTACCCTTTTGGCAGCCGCCCGACTGCTAGCCCGCCATTTTTAATCACAGGATTTTTCTTTTGAAAAACTTAGTTAAAAACACTTCTTTACTGATATGAACTCTAGAAGCAAATTAATAGGAATCTACTTTGAAAAATGCCATCAATCTTACAGTTCTTAATATCAAAATCACTTGCTTGAAATGGATGTATATTTAATTTGTATGTGAGCTCAGTGATAGTAAAAGCTTTGCTATTGTTGATTCCACTCGTACACCTTAACCAAATCATTTGATGTTTACGGTATGCGTCAATATGTGGGTACCTGTGGGAAGGATCATGAACTCCTGCATGGCCAGTTTGTTTCCCGCGTGGCTACCTCCATTGATAACATTCAATGCTGGGACTGGCAAAATGACCTCCTTGTTTCCGGCAAGATCGGCTATGTGACGGTAGAGGGGGACTCCCTGGCAAAAGAACGTGAGAGACAGTTAATTTAATTGGTCAGTCTGCTGCTTAAGAATTTTTAATTTGCATGTTTGATTATGAGTTTTTTCTTACTTTTTTGGCTGCCCCAGCTTTACAGACAGCTAAGGAAACACCAAGAATAGCATTTGCACCTAATTTACCTGAGAAAAAAAAACCAACACAATACAAAACCACTACAGCAATTATAAAATGCTATATGTTTATAATCAGATACTGTTTCAATCGTAAAATTATTCACCTTGACATTATACTTATCATATTAACTTTCCTGGATTTTTAGTATATTTACTGTTTTATAACATAGGAATCCTTATATCAAATTCACACACTTTTGTTTTCTGTTCCATCAAGGTCCAATAGAAACTTGTCTACTGCTTCTTGATTAGTTTCATCCAAACCCTGCAAAAGAAAATGAATTAAATTGTAATATGAATTCCTCTAGAACACATGATTAAACAATAATAATAAAATGGCTTTTACAGTTTTCATACCCTCTTACTGAGAGAACCATTTTCCTCCTATTCTAAATTGCACACAAAAAAAATATTGTTTACCGATATACACTCATCTAGAAACTTTTTTAACTTACAGATTTGACAAGAGCTGGTGCAATTACGCTGTTAACATTGTTAATGGCATTTGACACACCTGAAAAGTAAGGTAAAAAAATTACTACATAGGTATGAATCAACATCAATTTGAAATTTGTATTTTGATTTGAATGCAGTTTTCTTAATTTTACAACTGTAGCATTAGCATTAGAAAGTTGTATTTTTATTCTTGTGTATTAGCTACCTTTGCCATGGTAGAACTTGGGATCCTTATCTCTCATTTCCAAAGCCTCATAAATTCCTGTTGAAGCTCCACTGGGCACAGCTGCTCTGAACATTCCTACAATGAAGCAAATATCACAATACCACATGCACAAAAAGTACCATACTTTATCTCTTACAAGTGATAGTGCATGTTAAATGATGGGATCATCACAATTGTGGCAAATTGTAGAATCAAGTTTCTGTAGATTTTGTCACTACTCAGTATCCATATTTGGAAACAACTGAGTGGTATCAGACATGGTGCATTTGGAGATCTTTATTATGATTTGCAACACCCCCCACCCCACCCCCACCTTGCAGAATTTAGTCTGTCATATTTTCTAACAATCTATAGACATTGTAAGTAAGAAGAAATTCACCAAAGCTAAACTTACCTTTTTCTGTTTCTACATCAACCTCCACTGTAGGATTACCTCTGCTGTCAAAAATTTGACGAGCAAACACTTTTGATACTGGCATGGTGGATAAATGATGTGGTGCCCCTGTCTATATTCATTGAAATAGATTTAAATTTATATAAGCATTGCAATACAGATATATGTTATATGCATTAATTTTCAAAACAGGAAATAGTTTCTCCTTGAAGGGAGATGATGTTAAACTTGCCACAGATTTAATGAATGATTCATTTTACGTGTGCAGTTTTACAGTCATAAATTGGAGCATGATTAGCATATTTTTCCTGACTACAAGACTTATAATATGCTTGTATACAAAATACAAGTAAACATGATATCAATTCTGCACAGAGTAAATAGATTCAAGTTGCACAAAAGATTAGCAACTTCATTAACACGACTTATAATATGGTTGTATACAAAATACAAGTAAAGATTCAAGTTGCACAAAAGATTAGCAACTTCATTAAGTTAAAATTGAATATGTTCAATCGTGTCCCAGAATAGTTCCACTTTGTTCAGAACTGTTTAAGTTAATGAGTTAATTCTATAATTACACTTACATAATAATTGCTATGATATCAATTTTTCAGATTTTTAAGTATTCCTATTATTAACTAGAGGTACTGTGAGCAAGCTCACAATTGATACCCCCCGCTAAGAAAAATCATAACTCATGTATTTTTTCTATTATAGAAAATATTGAATGAATCTATTTCATCGTCCATTTTCTATAAATAACAACTGCTCTGTTTTTTAAAACTGTTAATGCTTATATGAGTACACAAACCAATTTCTATTCTTTAAATTCCATTTTAGTTCAAGTTAACTGTTAATGCATGAGGACATTTGCATCCTTATGTTAACAAACATGACTCGAATCAAACGAAATTCCAATTTTGAATTATTGGTATACTGAGCCCGATTTTTTTTTTGTTTTTTTTTAACAATGACCTTGAACTTCCTCAATTGACCTTTGGTCAAGGTCAAGACATACTCTCAGGTTATAAGCATTCTAGATGTGAATTAAGAACTTCCAATATTTGTCCATTAGAAAGATATGGACTTGACACGAGTTTTATACTTTTCTGCAAGTGACCTTGGCCTTGCCCAAATGACCTTGGGTCAAGGTCATGACAAACCCTTATCTTATAAGCAATCTTTGTGTGAACTGAGAACTTCCAATGTTTCTCCATAAGAAAGATATGGACCGGACAAGAATTTTGCACTTTTTTCTGCCATTGTCCAAATGACCTTGGGTCAAGGTCATGACACACCCTTAGGTCATAAGCAATCTTTGTGTGAAGTAAGAACTTCCAATGTTTCTCCATTAAAAAGATATGGACCGGACACGAATTTTGCAATTTTTTCTGTCAGTGACCTTGACCTTGCCCGAATGACCTTGGGTTAAGGTCATGACACACCTTTAGGTCATTAGCAATCTTTGTGTGAAGTTAAAACTTCCAATGTTTCTCCATAAGAAAGATATGGACCGGACACGAATTTTGCACTTTTTCTGTTGGTGACCTTGACCTTGCCCGAATGACCTTGGTTCAAGGTCATGACACACCCTTAGGTCATAAGCATTCTTTGTGTGAAGTAAGAACTTCTAATGTTTCTCCATAAGAAAGATATGGACCGGACACGAATCGAACAGACAGACGGACAGACGGACGGACGGACGGACGGACAGACGGACGGACGGACAAGGTGATTCCTATATACCCCCCCAAACTTCGTTTGCGGGGGGTATAATAAAAGAAGAAAAATTACAAAGAGAAAACCTGTCAATGTGACAGCAAACCAGGTTTTCTGTTGTTTGAACAGTATATCCATAATCCATTTGTCAACCCTGAATTGATAAGCACTACCTATCCAGAGAAATAAGATAATCTGTATGCAATATTTTTGCCAAAACTTTTTTTTCTCCAAAATCCTAGCAATATGCACACCTTTAATATATGTACAATTGGTCTGAAAAAGAACTTCCTATCTTGAAAACTGTAGGAGGATTTATCCGTACAATAAGGGTACCCTTTTGGAAGCCACCCACCCACCCGCCATTTTCATCATTTCAATAACAGAATTTTTCCTTTGGAAAACCCGGTTTAAAAACGTATAAAGTTTTTCCCAAACAAAAATGAAATGTTAAACAACTATAATATTTAAAGCATCCTGATAATGTGCATCTCAGGCTTTCTTTTACATATAGAAAAGAATGCGTGTAAAAGTGTATGATTTTGGCAATCTGAAATTAACCTTCCTTTCCCCGCTCTACTTCTACGTTTGAGGAAGATTTTGAACTTATATTAATATAGCAGTACATCTTTTATTTATTAAAATAGCTTTGAAAATTGAATCAATTATAAATTTATTATTTCTATATCATAGAGTCGACGTAGCACTATAAAACAATCTGACATATCCTGCATCTGTATTTAACAATATATCCAATGGCCTTGAGCCAGAACAAAAGACATAATGAGCAATGAAGGTGAACTGCACACGACCTATTCAAGGTCTCCCACGTATCCTCTATTTTCATGGGTGACATTTCATTTGAACAATCAATTTTGTTAGAAAAATATAAATAAATGAATATGCAATGAAATTCATTTCCATAATTTAAATAAACAACAAAGAAAACTTTGAAAATAAATGAAGGGCATACCAACTGTCTGTAGCTTCACGAGTCGGAAGTTGGATCAATTTGTCAAGGCAAATCTCGTGTGAACTCTCGTGCAACTGCACCAAAGCGTCACCTGGCGTCATAACGGGTTATTAACATGGAAGTAGGAGGCAAATCATCTGTGGTGAAAATGTAAACATGGTTTTTTTTATGCAGCAGTTAAGGATCATGTAAGCTGAGGAACACGCAAATCAATAAATAAAATGAAACCAACAATAGATTTTAAGGAGTGCCTGAAAGATTCTCCTAAATTTCGGTAAGAAACTGAAACTGAAAATAAACTGCAAGGCCTACTGCAGTAGAGATGTATCAAAATATGTACATTATGTTTTGATCACGTTGATAACTTAATTTTTATTCATTATTTGAACCACATATAATCAGGGACGTATATACGTCCCTGATATAATTAAGTTTACGTATGTTATATAAATAGATCTTTTCATTACTAAGTTGATTGCTCTGAGCCTCATTTGATGGAAAGTTTACTGGGATTGAATATGATATAATGTTATACTATAGCTATAATGTTTGTTGAATCACATTTGTATATAATAAGATTTCATCGATCTCTGTTGACCCTATCACTCAATTAAGATACTTTAGATTGGCACCTTTTATCTTTCGTTATATCAAATGTTATATGGTTCTTTATGCCTAATCACCTGCATGCAATTATAATTAATTCAAAGGTGCTTTCAGTTTTCTTTTCACTTTAAAAATTTGGCTAAAAGCTCAACATCTGGTATAAGACATATAATGTATTTTACACATATGCTACATTATTATGTTATTGAAAACTTATTCAAGAGTGCTTTGCACCATTAGACACAGCAAAGACATACCGGTTAATATTTATTACCTTAAGTAATATACAACAAATTAGTTAATAAAATTTTCATGAAATCACAAATGAAAAAAACAGAGATTTGTTTTATCTTTATTGATTGTGAGAGATGGTTTGCAGTGTCTACTAGAATTGAATAAAATTTTTTAGTTGAATTTGATATGGATCGATAGTTACATGACTTTTCTGATGGGAAATGAATGTTTTCAATAAATAAACACTGTAAACCATTTTTTAAAACTTTAATTCATTTACAAGAAATTTTAAAGAGATTTGCTAGAGCCTCATTGTCACAAAATTTCTTGCTTTGGACTAGTATTTGCCATATGTATGTAATAAAAAGAGTTGTGGTTAAGACCAGTTGGACGCAATAATAAGTCACCCAGAATTAATTCATCTCAGGTAAATCTTGAAATAAAGTTGTCCTGAATAATAGTTTGATTACAGTATATTTTTCAGTCAAAAGTAAATTTAATTCATTTCAAAACCCTACATGATATCAATTTAGAAATGGCAATTTAAGTGTTCTACATTTATAGAAGTAAGGAAATTTGTACTTTTACTTCCCATACCAAAGGTTCTTGGTGTCACTTTAGGCATTGGCTCGGAAAATGGCTCCAATAGCATTTTCACTGTATTTGCATTTTGCAACATGAGAATAGTCAAGCTATTTTAATTCATTATCAGCACTAGCAAGGGAGTCTATAATCCAGTGTAAGAAAAGATAGTTCTTTCAAGCTTTCATAACAAATTGGTTCTGAATCTACTGTACTTTTCAAGTAATTAGGTAATACCGCACACTACTGGTATAATTCACAGAAAATCTCCTTTAAAAAATCCTGATGATTCAAGATATTAAAACATGTAATCTAGAATAGAATATAGTAGAAAAAATTGTTGAAGTATATGCAAGACTTTACATCATATTTGAATCAAGGAAGCTCTTTAAAAATGGACTGCAATTCCACTAGATTTTAACAAACAACGAAACATATATTTTGAGTTACCAAGTTAGGAAAATCTGATATAAATAGTGGAATTTAAAGATAAAGAGAATGCAAGGAAGGGAGACGGTAAATAATAACTTATGAAGCTTTAAGTTTATGATTATTAATCAGGGGTGAGGTAGGGGAGTTAGCTAAGGAGTCCATTGGGTTTAACTGCATGCATCTTATTGAGTGCATGGCTTGTGGGCAGGAAGGTTTGCAGCAGCATTTTTAAATGGTTGCCAGTTATTCCTCTGAAAAGAAAACTTCTAAGTTGTTGAATGTAAAGATTCTTATTAATTAGAATCCTGAATCTTGGAATATTGGCAATCTGTTTTGTCTGTTCTCTTTGCAAGACAGGATTTTCACATGGAAAAGGCATTTGTGTATAATCAATTGCATTAGGTCCCTCCAGGTACCTAGGGGAAGTGTTTACATTATTCATCAAAGAGGAACAGCAATTTGTTCAAGCTGGAGAAACTCCTATAGTGTTTATATTCATGTATTCATACTGGTCTCATAGCTATTCTTGTCGTACAAGAGGAAATACACAGTGTAACCGCAAACTTGAGAATTATATCATATATTAAATAATGATAAGATCAATATTTGCATTGAAACAACTTTAAAATAGCTCACACTTGTTTCATTACATGTATTGAAAAAAAAACCGACTTTCCTAATTTTCTATGCAAAGTATTGTTTTTATAATAATTATTTTAGTCGTTCCCTCAACATTTATCAGAGACATTGCAGAAACGGAAACAGGTTTTAATTTTGATCAAGTGTTTCATATCATAAATATAGATGACCAAATTTTTTTTATTTGATGTTTTATAATTTTGTCTAAATTTTTTCAATGCTGTTTTATTGTATGGTCATTACGGTAACTACCTGTAGATAAACACCTCTAGGGACAACCCTACATGTATACACGCAAAGATTGACCTTGGCTGTGAAGTTTTATGTACCTGGTATACTCTGCCTACATAGAAATGACAAGGGGTATGACTACATGTACGGGCCATAAACACTGGAAATTCATTATCATATCAGCACAAGTGTATACTTCCTTTGTTCAAAAGAAAGTATTGACATCAGGGGTTTTTTTTGTGGAGTTCATTGTTGACTGTTTTAAAATGTTTCATTTCTGCCCCCAAAACTACAGACTGTTGTATTGACTATGCATCATAAAGTTCATAGTAACCTCTCTAGTAGGCATCAAAGACTATGCCTCAAAGTTATCACTGTTATGTCAGTGTGGGATGTTGATCGAATTTTGACTACAGCAGAATGGACAGAATGACCAGACTGTTGTCAGGTCAGAAGTGTTAGCCCATAGAATACCTTTTTAGACATTCTAATGTCATGACAATGACATACAGTATACTATCTCTAACAGTAGATTTTTTTCATGTGAAGTACATGAAATTACAGGGAAACAGTCTCTAATCCTACCTCTAAACTCTGTTTGAATCCTTCCCAGGTGGATGCTTTATTCAGAATACTTAATTAATATATTATGTAATACTATTTAGACTACCAGTAAAACGTCTTTATTTTCAAAGCCAATCTATTACCTAATACCCCCGGTAGGTACCTAACTGGCTAAGAGTGCTTATGAATTGGCATACAGAAGTATTGTTTTATTTATGACAGTATAATGGTCAGTATAATGGATTTTGCACACTTGACATATTGTATAGTGTTTCTCTTTTTTTTTCCAGGGCCTCCTTAGAATCTGCGGAAACAGATGTGGATGTCCTGGAAGCAAGGCTAGAAAGGGTGAGTTGATGTTTGATTTCAGTCATTACAAAAAATGGATGTACTTACATATGGAAGTACGCATTCAAGTCAGTTCTCATTTTCATTTAGTATTTTGAGTGGATTTAAACCATTTTTTTTCAAAATGTTTACCGGCTTTCTTTGACTATTCCTGTTCATTAAATTGTAATTTTGTTTGATATAATTATTATCCTAATTAATTAATTAATTTTGGTGTTTGGTGCAATATAATGTTTTCCATGTGATGAAAAGGAAATCGTTTTATTTGTGGAAAGTTAGATGCCTTCCCATATTAATTTATTTTGTACCTCATTAAGTTCGATTCCTTCTCACATTGATTTATTTTGCAGCTCGTGAAGCTCTGCACTCTGATGATAGAGACTGGGAAGTCATATAAGCGTGCCAGTAGGTAAGGAATGCAGGAAGTTGTCATGGTGATAGTAAACTCTCCATGGCACAAAAATTAGAGGAATTAAATGCCTGTGATAATTCTTTATTTCTCACACCCCGCATTCCCAATCAAGAATTTTATAGGGGTTAGAAAGAAAAACAATTTTGATTTAAGTCAGCACTTTCATAACATGTTATCAACAAAAAAGAGTTTTCTCTGATATTATTTTGGCATTCAATATTACTTGGAATTTGATGATTGTTTTCATGATTATTTAATATACTTTTTTGTAGTGATTTTGTTACTGGGGTTCGAGATTTGGCAGCATATTTTAAGGATGACAACATGATGTCTGTAAGTTGAATTTTATTTTGGTTTAATTGATAATGATTAGACCAGTGCAATAATCTTATTGTCTATCTTAATTTTCAGAGTGGCATCATACAAAAAATATAGGGATAAACACCAGGGAGCATGAGTAAAATGGAATTGTTCTATAAATAAGCAATTATTGTAGCAAGAAGTTATGAATGTTGTGACTTTGAAATCATCTGCTGTTTACAAAAATGAAATTTTCTGTTTCCTTCAATTATTTCTAAAATTGTTGTTTTTTTTAGAAACCAGGAGGTTTGACCTTTTATATAAACTTGTTGCTATATATTAAGTTTGTATTCCCATCAGTAACTTATTTTGTTTTTACAATGATAGGATGATACAAACGTATCAGTAAGTATCCCAGAATGCATTTGGTCCAGTTCCTGCTGCTAATTAGCTACACATAGCAACAGCATTTAGCAGGAACCAGACTAGGTTTTATTTCTTTGAGCATGACCACTTTATATTCAGTGCTTTCTATTGACTTTCTGTTACATAGTTTTTACTGTTTTTCATCTAACACACCACACACACCATTTCCCTGCTCCCTACAACAAAGTCATGACCCCAACTCACAACATCTCTCAAAATGCACCATATCAAATCACAAAAATGATTAAAAAAGGAATTGTTGGTTTATTTGCACAGTGTAATTAGTTCTTCAAGCCAGGAACTTAGATTAGCTTTTTGCCAATAGAAAATTAAAAAGGCATTTAATTTTTGTTTGATGATAAACTTAGCAGGTCGGTATTATCAGAGAATAAATGTATCAGTTAGCATTCTTGCACTGATGTGAATGTGTATCCCATGAAAGAATGCCATTAAGTATTTGCTATTGATGTTTGAAATTCAGGCATACAGTTCATTTAATTGCATGCATGTTCTTGTTTTCCTTTATTTTCTGATTCGAACCTGTTCTGCTACTTGTTTTAGCATCCTACTGCCATTATCAAGATTTTAACACCATACAGATAAGACTGCATGTACATGCATTTTTAAGTCTCATTAAATTGTATGAGCATCGTTCTTCAAACCTCACATTTAAAAATTTTATGAAGATAATACTTACGAGTTGTTGAAGGGTAGTAACATGTGGTGTCACATGTACCGGTACTTTATTTACCTTTCATTTTATTGGCAAGGGAATGTTTTTGTAAAAGCATGGATGACTGGAACTGAATATTTTAAAATCAGTTTATTTTGTCTTTGATGTGATGTTGCTTTTCTGGGTACTAATAATTTTGTGGAATTTTGTGGCATCTTATTTAAGTTAGGGAGTTTGAACAATTCCAGACCTGCTATGTGAAATATTGATAAGAAAGGAAATTACCACCATGTTAAGTTTAACAGAGTCTCAGTTATATTTATGTAATGTGTTTTGTTAGTGAAGTCAGTTTTTATTTGTTTTACTTTCAGAACTGTTTGAATAAATTTGCCCATGAAATGGGAGAGATGCTGAAGTATTTCAATGTAAGTCAGTCTCCGTCTCTGTCTACTACCAGTATGTAAAGTATATACAAACCAAGTTACTGTAGGGCACACATGTCTTGTTTTAGTGTGTTTGGAGTATAGTAGGGTAAATGATTTATCTTTGTTAATCAATTTTTATTGTTTGTCATATAAAAAATCCCTCTTTTTATCTTTCCTTGTAATGTTTGTTTTAATTCTTGATATTTGTTTCCTTTGCAGATTTTAATGGACCAAGCTAATAGATCTGTTTGTAAAAATCTCAACAACTTTGTGAAACAGTAAGTGTGTTTGGATAACCAGCAAGTGATTTTTACTGGTAACAATCCAGTCATGTTTTGTATTTCAAGTGCAGGTAAACTTATATATAGTAAATAACTAGGCTAGTGTCCTTGTATACACGGTCTGTGCATTATTCTCAAAATCCTTTGTTTGGTTTTTTTGAGATGTTGCAAATTTATTAACTCAGTGAAGTGTAATTTGTTACAATTGATAGGAAAGTAAATGAGGAAAGAAATAAACCACTCCCCATCAAATGCAAAACACCTTAACTAAAAGAGTTCATCTTACCCAATTAACAACAGTCAAATGTTATCTTGAAATTAATGAGACTTAAAAACTTCATATTATCGAAGAGTTAGAGATTGAGGGGTAAATGTATACAAAGAAGTATATGTTGGGATTTCCAACTGGTATTGGGTACCAAATTTGAGATAATTATCAATAATAGAGATTCTGAAGTCCAGTTGTGGTTCAGTGATGCATACCTTAGACTGGGCTGTCAGCATACTGATTTATCGGAATTTATTTTTCTTTTAAAGAGACATAAAAAAAGTAAAAGACTCCCAGAAGGATTTTGAGAAGGCGAGTAGTGAGCTGGACAATGCAATCAACAGAAACGCCGGCGTGCCTCGCACAAAGACACAGGAGTGCGAGGAGGCCGGCACAATGCTAAAGGCCAAGAAATCATGCTTCGCTCACACCTCAGTAGATCATGTATTTCAGGTGATCTCGCAATGGCAGTTTTAAAAAGTGTTGTTTTTTGAAGTCTTATAAGATATTGAATAATAATATACTGCATTTTTAATGATCTGATTTTATCAGATCCTGCATTATGGTGAAATTTGATAAAAAAAAAAAAAGATAGTGTTTTAAATAAATTGCATTTGATTGTATCTGTATAAGTACTTTTTATAGTTTGAAAATAATGATCTAGTGCTAAATTATTTTGGTTAAAATGCTTAATATTTTTATGATTAAATTGTTTGATAAAACTTTGAGTTAATCTATTACAGATCAACATATTAAATTCAAAGAAAAGATATGAAATCTTAGAAACGGTAAGTATTGTGCTCTTGTGTCAATGAATATGCTATAGCTGTTTAATATTATGATGAAGTGTTGATAAAAATCTAAAATTGATAGATTTAAATCTATTTTTGTGTTTAACTTCTTACATAAATCATGTTGGAGAATTTCATTTCATGTAATTTTATGGTAAGGTAAAGTTTTCCTTTGGCAGTTAAAAATTTATAAAGTCATAATATGATACATTTTTTTATATTATTTTCAGATGCTTTCCTTCATGCATGCTCATAGCACATTCTTCCATCAAGGTCATGACCTTTTCAAGGAGTTTGAGCCGGAGATGAAGAATGTAGCCTCCCTGGTTAGTCTAACTACATCTGTAGATTTTTCATTTTACACAAGTACTTAATTCTGTGTCAAATTGCTGCTAGAATATTAAAAAGTGAGCATTGAACTTATATTAAAAACACATTAAGATAAAAGCGAGATCCTTTAGGTTTGCTTCTCACAATTTTATGCAGATATTAAATCATGCATTTAGTTAGATATCTTTAGTACATGTACATCTGTAGACTTCAAACATAGTCACTCTCAATCAAAGTTCTTACATTAATAACAGTAGTTATGCAAATGTCGTTTAATTTTGATGGTAAAACAGTAACTTGATGCAAAATAGTACTTTTTCATTATATATTTTACTCAGTACAGATTTTTTTTTCTTTGTGCGATCTGTATAGTTCTGTTCACGTGATTTATATGTAAAATTGACTTTCATTTACCCAGTTGTTTAGTATAAAACTGTATTGTCATTGGTATTAATCAGAGACAGTTTTCACCATTTCAGAGGTTGATTTGAATGTAAAAATAGAGAATTTGATGAATTGTGCTAATGTGTTTTTAAAAAAATTCAACTTTTAGGTGGAAAATTTAAGTGCCAAAGCTAGTCAAGAGAGAAAAGAAATGGAAGAAAGGCATTCATTGGTGCAAAAAAAGGTAGGAAGTGTAAATTGATTTCACAGAAAATGAAGAAAGGGCAATAACTCTAGAGTAGATTGAATCAGAAACTACATAAAGATTGTCAGTATAATGTAGACGTGGAAAACATTACAGTGTTTTTAATTTCACTATGTTCACGGTGAGACAATTTTCCATGAACATTAAGCCACTGTGAATATTGAGCTGTGCATTCACCATCTCCGTGTAGGCCGCCATTACAGATGCATGTATCCTTGAGCGGGGCCTAAGTTACCACTTGTTTATCGTAATCATAGAATATTTAATATTAATGAAATATAGCAAGCATGAGTATTACGTTACTTCACTACAATTAATATCAGAATTAAACAACTATTTATAACGGAAGATTCATTTCATCTTTATATCCCCTTTCGAAGCCATCGTGAACACGGGTGCTAATTGTCACTTATTATCTCGGACATCTCCTTAAGGCAAAGAATCCTGTACAACCATGATGTTGTCTGTGATCGACATTCATATTGAGCAGTTCATTTTAAGATTGATTGATTATGAAGGTGTAGTTCTCTTTAACAGATTACATGTGCATTCCCCCCCAGATTTTTTACAATCAGGATTTACCTTTACGTAAAACTTTAGACACGTGAAATTAAAGACGTTTACAGTATTGGTTGTTTCATAATTAGCTGCCTGTATCTTGCATGTTTTTGGTGGTTTGTTGCCAGTCATTTACACCGTTTATGAACATTAGTCTTATGAGTTAACGTGCTTATTCCATGCCCTGATTCACATTCAAGTTGGCTGAATTTATATTTTTTTTTAATTACCATTCAATTTACCAAATATAAAACGCAGTTGTGTATAATACACACCCCCATTGGGACTGAAAACTCATAAAAAACCTAGTCCACGTGTATAATATGCACCAAGACTTTTGACCAAAATGTCATGGTAATTCAGGTAAAAAGGGAAAAATTTTCATCCTTGATGTAACGTTTCTGACGCAGATTTTTTAAAAAGTCTTGTCTGTCTACTTACCAGTAATCTTCAAACAGTCCGAAGGGGTGACCGAACGATTACAGAAAACAGGGTATTCTCTCGAGATGTTGCAAATAAAGGTGAAACGATGAGTTGTTTTATTTTAATTAATCAAAAAGTCACTCTTCAGGTGCCTAAAATGCATAGTAATGCTAAAAACATGTGGTAGGCTAACTCAATCAGCCCTGCAATCGTGATCTATAGCACAGATCTACTAACAACATCTGTAATGGCGGGGTACACAGAGATGGTGCAGGTGTCACTACAGTATTAAATTTTACTATATACATGTACCCCGGTACTCTTACCAAAATTGTGTAACTTTAGATACAGATTAAAAATTAAAAACGAACTTCTGGGAAAAGTCCTCTTGTCATATTTTTAAACAACACTTCATTTACAATCTAGTAGCAAAAAAACGAACGTGCATCTGGCTTTTTCACCCCCTCTGGAAACAACACGCAATTCAAATGACCTCACATTGTTACAAAACCTGGATAGTCATGACATAGACCAATGCATGAACATTGTACTACATATATACACATGTTCTTGTTGCAAGAGTAAAATTTCGTTTCTTTGCTATAAAAAATACTATTGATGTGTAAAAGAGGCATTTTTTGTACTTATTGTTTTAAATGGATATCAACTACCGGTATTCATGATGTGGATTAATTACTAACATACAGATATTAAATGGACTGAAGGTTGTTATATTGTTTTGCCTTTTACTGCTAGGTGTAAATAGTTTGAATGTGCTTGGGAATAGAGCTCTGTATTGGTTTTGTTTTCGTAAAGTTTTTGTTCACTGATTTATAACCTCCTCAGGTACATAATGAGTTCTAGAGCAGTGACCCCGGTCCATTAACCTCACCTGCTGTGACTCCTCACTTTATCAGGGAGGCGGGCCGTTTATTGTTTTTACCTGGTGGGATACCAAGTGATGACCTAAGATTTTCATGTCTAGCTATTAGCTGATCTTCATGCGTAGTTTTAATAGCTTTAGGGATATTGTTACCAGTATTTATCTGCATCAGTTTTATGATTTGGTACATGCAGACATACAGAGTAATTGATTTGTATGGTTTAGTTAGATGTCTGTTGATTAACTTGTTTTTCCCTTCTAAACAATGTTTTATGGTTCAGTTTAAAATGTAAATGTTGAAGAACTTGCACACTTAAGTTTAAAAGAAGAATATGAAAGCTTGTTTATTGTAAAATAATTTATTCTGGTCATGTGGAAGATTTCACTATAACTGTGTAGAGGTAGAATAGGAGTGCCAGCAAGCTCCATGAATCTGAAAATATAAGATAAATCAGGAGAAATTAATGAAAGTGTGTCAGAGTTATTCCCCTTTTCATCAAAATCATTACACAATGAACATTGATAACCATATTTAGCCTCTTATCTCGTTTCATCTCCGTTTTGATTCTCTTTTTTTGGAGGAATTTTTATGAAACCTTGAAGCTAAATAATCCTTTTTTATATAGGAAATTATATCATTGAAACCTATTCGTGCAGGTATGATTTTAGTGTTGATGTGAAGACATAGAATACATAAATGTGTACATTGTGTATCGTTTGTGTATTGCATATTATCAGAGAAACATTACACTGTGAAATTTGAAAATATGTAGAATATAATGCCATATATACTAAAAAAGATGGTTACATGTAAGTGCTCCATAGTTTAGAGAGATTTAAAAAGATATTATGACTTAAAGAAGAAAAAGAGAGATTATTATAAAATATGAATACATTATTAACTTCCCCATATCTTTAATTTATCCATCAAAAATAACCAACAGATTTTTTAAATAATAAATTTTATTTGGCATTCTAATGGTACAAAAATAAGCTCTGAGTATATTTGAAAATATCTACTAAAATTATCTTTTTTTATTGGAAAACACAAAATAGCAAGGGTATATGTGAAAGCTTTATTCTTAAAAAAAGATTTGGTTATATTATTAATATGGTATGGAAATGAAAACAAATAAGTATTTTAAGTGTAATTTAAATTGAAATTTTAACTTATTTAGTTTGAAAATTTTGTTTGAATTTGGGTGGAAAAACAAGCTGTAATAAGCCCAAAAAAAAAAAAATGAAAACTGCAACTTTTCTCTTGGATAAGACAGAAAATAATAAACTGCTTATAAATAAAATCATAAGAGTACAAGGCAGGTTTTTCAGTATGAAAAAAAAAGATTTGTTTTGTCATGCATTACAGTCCACAAAACACAGTGTGAAAGAGTTTGAACTGAGTCAGATCATGCACAGAAAGTCATTGGACTTAAAACACAACAAAAAAAAGTAATGCTAGAAGTCATGCACATTGAACAAAGTCACAAGTGTCTCATGCAGATTTGCGAGATTTTCTACGCTGTTTTCTGGGTTTGCGAGCTCTTGTTGTGGGTTTTTTGGCTCGGGGCTTTATGATTCTACATCGCTCAGAACCATCTTTCTGTTTACGACAGCAACGTCTTTCCCCAGTTGGCAATTTGGTGCACTTTCTGGAAATCTTCCTTTTTCCTCGCTTTGACCCCTTTTTCCTTTGTCTCCTCTTGCGATTTTTCTTTGGATCTCGCTTTTTCTTTTGTTTGTTCTTTTTGTTTCGTTTCTTGTCTTTAGTTTTGTTTTTACCTGTTGTTTTCCTGGCAGCGTTATTGTTGTTATCCTCTATCTGGCCGCTGGTCTTTGTGCCTTGAACTCTTTCAATCTTGGTTGTTGTTCCCCCCGTGGTGGCATCCTTGTTCTGCATCATTGTGTTGTATTGTTGTCGCTGGATGTTCCCTCTGGTCTCAGTGCTGGTTTCTAGCTGTGTATTTGGCTTTTTGTCTTGTCGTCTCTGGGTTGTCATCTCATTTCCTGAGCTAGCTTCAGCCTCTGGAGCAGGTCTTCTATTGTTCTCTTTAGATGATTTAGGAGCTTCACCAAATTCGCTAGCCTTCAAACTTTCCAAATCACGTTCATTGACTTCTTTTGGTCCAGAACACTTTGGTGCTTCAAAGCTGTAGAACTTGATTTCAGACTTTTTCATCCAGTTCCTTAGCCATAGCAATCGCCTGTCACACTCCAAGGGATTGCCATCTAATGTCATCATTTCTAGGCTAACCAAAGCGTCTTTTAGGTTAGATGGTATAGTCTCCAGTTCATTGTATTCAAGGTTGACTACTTTCAATGAAGGGAAACTAAACCCTCTATTTTTCTCAACCAAATCCAAAAAGCTTTTGGCTAGGCCAGGACTATTCATGAACTGAAGGGACTGAACTGTTTTGATACCATTTAGGAAATCTTCAGCTATGGAGACATTGGTTTGTTCTTGGTATGACATATCCAAATCCTGCAGGCTTGGTAAATCATTGAAAGCATTTGGGAGAATTTTTTTCAAAGGATTATTTGAAAGGTCAAGCTTCTTCAAGCTCAACATGTCTGTAAATGTTCCACTTCTGATTTCTTGAATGCTGTTAGATTTTAAAAGAATATTGGTGAGGTTTTTCAAGCCAGAAAAAGAATTGCTGAGAATTTGGCGAACAGCGTTCATGTTTAATGACAACGTTTCCAAATTGGCATCCTTTCCAAAAAGTCCAGACTCAATATCATGCACTTCATTCTGATCCATGTACAGTTTTTCCAGTCTGATTGGAAGTCCTCTGGGAATCATCTTTAAATTATTACTGTTTAACCAGAGTTCCTGTAAGTTGATGTTGGTGGAAAAAGCCATATACTCAACTTTTGAAATTTTGTTTTCAATCAAGGTGAGTAACTGAAGGTTTGTGATGTTTTCAAAATCTGTTACTTTAATTTCTGTAATTTCATTGTTGCCCAGACGGAAGTCAGCAACAGAGGAAGGCATGGGTCCAGGTACGCTGACCAGGTTACACTGAGAAAAATCTAACAGTTGCAACATACTGGAAGTGAATTGAAGTCCCTTAGCCTCCATGATTGGGTTGTTTTTTAATATGAGATATCTCAAATATGGAAGGTTTTCAAAAGCTCTCGGGTGAATGGATTGAATGCGATTAGCACTGAGGTCAATACTTCTGACCCGTGTAATCATTTCAAAGTCATCTTCTTCGATTTGTTCAAGTTGATTATATCCCAAGTAAAGGGAGCTCACATTAGGGATTTCATTGAAGGGCTTTCCTAGCTTTCGGAGTTTAGTGTTTGTCAGTGTCAAGGATCTTAGCTTGGACAAACCCTCAAACGACTTATCATGGACTCTGGTGATGGGATTCAGAGACAGGTCCAAACTCATCAGGCGCTCCATGTTGGAAAATGCTCTCGGTGGAATTGCGCTGAGTCCATTTCTGGACAGTCTTAGGTTTTGGACATTGGACTGTCCTGGGAAATCACTCTGCTGAATATCAGTCAGCTGATTGTCTGTGAGGTCAATAGTTACAGTTTCACTTGGAAAGTTTCTTGGAATGTCTCGAAGGCCGACGCCCATGCAGTCTGCTGTCCCTCGCGCACAGGATCGACACTGAGGCGGACAGGACTCAACAGTCACAGCAAACGCAATAAAAGCAACAGCAATAAAGTAAAGATCCATGGTTCTGTATTTTGTATTATTATTCCGGCAAATCAAGTATTCCTACATCTCTCTGCAGAATCTGCAAGAATAAGAAGAAATGGCTTTAGCAATCAAAGCACAATCACATGGTAGGCTGTTAATAATGTTTAGCAGTGATGGGTTGTGGGCAGCATGTAGATTTGGTCTTTTTGCCAAGAGAGATCTTGGTCAACCCCACAGAGATCTGCCATGTTTTTGCTTGAGTTGCAAAAAGATCAATGCTGCCGTACTGATAACATCAATCAAGTTTGACAGGGGGGAGCTGAAAATCAGTCACCACCCTGATGAACTTTCTCAGCCTCTGCAGGGTAAACAAGCAATCATGTTTGCAGGAAAATATCTTTTACAATATATGATCAACATAAATAATGACAGATTTCCCTTCTCTAAACATTGTTGTTAATTTGTATAAATACCTTGGGTAAAAAAAATTACAAAAATCACCTGGACAATGTTTTATAATTCCATTTGATTCCAACCTCTAATGTAAGCATCCTTATATGGTTATTGCTTTAAAGACTTCTAATTTGAAAATTATGAAATCAATCATTGACAAGTTAATATACCCCCCCCCCAAAAAAAACCCCAAAAAACCAACCCAAAACCAGTCCTTCAAGTTTGGGCTGTATAAAAATACATGCATAAAATAGCTTTCACAGTACTGAAATATTTAACTTTTGTGATGAAGCATAAATTTAGAATGTATTGAATGTATTATATGGTTATTACAATAAAGACCTCTAATTTGAAAATTTTGAAATTGATCGTTGACAAGTTAAAACCAAAAACCTGTCCTTCCAGTTTGGGCTATATATAAAAATAGCTTTTCACAGTACTGAAAAACTGAACTTTTGTGATGAAGCATAGATTTAAAAGATATTGAATTAAAATTGTGTTACTGAATTTGACATTCTGATATGATTTATTATTAATTGGTATGAAAAATGAAGGTTGAATGCATGGGTCAAGTTACCTCATTTTATCATTGACTGTGGAATCTCTCAGGTGGTAAAGGAAGGGGGGGGGGGGTCAGGTTCACAACATATGGGAGTCTCATCATTGGAGTTATGTGATAATTGAAGATGACAACCCCAACAGATCTTTTGCCAAAAATATGACAGGATACCAATTCTTACTGAGGGCGTACTTTATTTATCCAGTTCATAATGCAGAGGCCAGATTTCTCTTTTATAGTTTGGGGTGTATTGTAGTTTCGTGTTTTATATGATTTTTATTTGTGTCTGGAATCCATATTAAAGATATATAAACACAGAGCGAGACAGAGAGAGAGAGAGAGAAAGAGAGAGTGAGAGAGAAAAGTACTGTTTATTTTGAAATACTTTGGGTTGGAACATCTTGGGTGGTTAAATTGTAGGATCTGGTTAGTTAGTTTTACAATGAAAGGAAGTCTGCAATGGTTTGAGTGTTGGGAATGCTTAATTAAAGTGTCAGAATTAACAAGGCCTGATATCTTCATCTTCTTGAAATGAACCATCTTTCTGAGGGCTGAAATTTGGAGATTGCAGCAATTTTTACAAAAGGTTTACTCTTACAGATTTGTGTGATGAAATCATTTCCTGAGTAGTTTTCATACATGTGCTTAATCCCCAAGAAGCTTCCTGTAGGATTATGCAATCCAGAAAGTTGTAAGAATTTTTGTAATGTTATTGAACAGGGTTAAGCTAATATAAAGATTGCACTTAATTCACCGTGCTGCGGAATCTGTGACTTGGCCACTGAAATAAGTAGGTGGAACTTGCGAAACTTGTGAAACATCTCAAATTCTTGAGAGGGGAACAATAGAGACTTGGCACATCTTCTACATTCTCTTAGTTTTGACAATGATGATTTTGTTTATTGATATACTTCTTATAATGACTCAGCTTTTCCCATAGTAAAGATTAGAAACATGATGAAGTCTGATTCACTTGACAGCTAGTTACTAAGAGCTTACGTGTATGAGCAACCACAAAATTATGTGCCATATGAAATAAATTTATAGTCCCCCACTCTCCCTTCCTCCTCAAAAAAGTAGTTTCTTCTAAATATTTTATGAATACTGAGGAAAAAATGAAAAGTTTTTACACTCGATATTAATATAATGCGTGGACCAATTCTATAGGTTCCCTCTTGTGTTCATTTTATGAATTTTTTTTACTAGTGATTACTTAAATGTGATTAAAACCTCTTTTTTTTTTTACTTCATAGTCTAATGGCCATCCAACTTGTTTAGATTGAAAAACCTTTGGTAAAATTTGTCAAAATATGTAAAGTGTTGGCTTAGTGAGTTATAGCTCAAATCTAAGGGTTATTGGATTGTTCAATGTAAATGTGAAATTAGCTTTTGATTTTATGATTTTTGTGTAGTACATTATTAGAATTTACATTTTAAAAAATACACAAAATCTCTTCCAATGGAAACTAATTTTCTTGGTAATCAGATTTACACTGCTTTCTCAGATTTCAAACCTGGCTACATGGTTCTTGTCCATTAACGGAAGTGGAAAAAATCTTCTGAGAATATAATTAAACTTGACTTACTTTTGCTATAAAAACATGGCATTGTTTATAAATTTGCCTGACCCAGACATCTACAATCACCAGGGACAGAGATCAAGTCTACCGGTTTACCAGAATCTCATTGTTTATGTTATTCCCCCTTTTGACTTCTTTGGAATGAAGGCAGGTGGATAAATAATGTAAATAGGTAAATCTTGTATAAATGATCAACCTTCTTAAGGCAGCTAGGAGCACTTTTTGATGTGTTAAGTACTTGCTGATTCAGCAACCAACGATTCTTGCGAAATACAGTTTTGGAAAGTAAACATTTTTGAATGTTGATTTAAAGCAAGGTTATGCATTGTATGGAAGAAGTGTAGTGCTCATTGCTTCGTTGTCAATAAAAGAAAAAATAAAATCTTTTCAGTCATATGAATAAGTGATGAATTAAAGATCAGAGGTTTTGATTTCTGCCTCCCACTCATAAATCTTTAAAGAATGATAAATCTTTTATATCTGATGCCTGAGTAGATTTGAGAAATTTAAAGTTGTTATGTGATAACGAAGATGAAGCATTGAATTAATCCAGACAAGTTTTTCGTAGTTAAGTAGGATTAAACGAGTTTAATGAGAAAATGAAATGAAATATCTGGGGGGTTGTTATCTTGTTTTCTGACTGTGTCACTGAAGTGATGTTGGATAAACTCACCAAATAACAAATTGTTATTGAACATTAACAAGTTGTTACATGATCCATTCTCGGCAATGTTCATGCATGTTTTGAAGTGGTTTAATAGTTTACTTCTGTCCCTTTTTTTAAATGATTATTCTGCTGAGAACTATATTTCTTTATAACATTTAGTGATCAAATAAAGTATACAATACCGGTAACTGAAAGAGAAAAAATCATCATATACGAAAGCACAGATCTATATTGAATTAAATTCAACATTCTCCATATAAGCATATTACTGTTGCAAGGATATATTTTTAAAAAGGTTCAGATACCTGCTGTATACAATTTATTTTTTCAAAATAATGATTGTAAAAGAATTGGACCACCCTAGTCCAGTTTGCAATAAAGAGATAGATTTACCGGTATGTGAGAGGGTATGAGAATGTTTGAAATTCAAAGGAAGTTCAGAATGTGATGTGACGATCAAAAAAGATTCCACTGTAAATCTGTCAAACAAAAATAGTCCAGACTATTTGATTGAATGAATATGGAAATGTTGGAATCTTCATTGTCTTTTAACAATGCTCCCTCTCTATATAAACTTTATTTTCATGAAAGTTATGTAATGTGTGGGAAGAAAAAATGTGATATATGAACTAGGGGCAGTAATAAAGGTTTTAACTCCTGTTCCACATACAGACAAATTTTCTAAACCATTTTCAAGATTTTTTTGCTTCTTTACATCTGCTTAATTTGTTTTTATTACATATGTTAATTTATAGAAATTTTCTCATGAGAATTTTTAGTCAAAATGTACAAATTTCCAAGAGTCATTAAATCATGTAATCCTGTTTATAGGGGTTGACTCAGCTTCTAGACATATGCATAATGAGAAAGGCTTCTTTTTAAACATATCAGCCTAGGGAAACAATCTATTGCTTGTAAATGCCAAATACATTACAGGTAAATGATAGGTAGCAAAAGGAGGCAGCTTAACTGACTTAGTAAAACAAGGGGTATATGTTATTTATTGTGACAAGGGGCACCTTATTCAAATTACAACTAAATCACTGAATAAAAGTGAAACATGCAGCTGCACTTTTTCAGTACAATTCTTTCTTCTTTTTTTCTTCAACCCCTGACTATGCTATATTATGTGATGTTCAGCTGTACCTGAGCCAAAGCCAAAAATACATGTAAATGTACTGACACATGAATTCTGAATCTCAGCAAGTTTTGTGATCTGTACCATAGACTTATATTTGCAGACTAATGCACAGTTGCTGTAACCTAACTATCAAAGCATGTTTTTCCTGTGTCAGAAAGTTTTTTGGTGATTATTAATTACCACCTGTAATGTGATGGGACAGAGCTACAAGACTGATACTCTTTGCCCAGTACACATAGGTTATGTAATGTACCATCCATCTATGTATGTGAATTCTGTTTTGCCAATAGTGTTTGAATATCCAATTCTAAGTACATATGGCTAATAAATGCTAAAATTACAAATTTCATAACAATTTGGTATAAATATTTTGTCAAATATCTGCCCCCAGTTTTAATTAGTTTTTAAATAGTATCGTATCAAAATCAAATCTTCATAAAACACTATACAGAGGATGTCTATCACATTCATCTTGACATTAATCATCATTGTCCAATAGCTGTTCATCTATGACAGAAGTCACAAAAATGGGCAACTTCCTGCAACTTTGCAAGTAAATGACAATATTTTTCATTCATATTTTGCCTTTGATAGTATAGAGCGAAGGTCTGCTCAAGTACGATTTTTACTTATGGTATAATTATACACATCGTAGTTAAAAATCGTACTTGAGCAAGCATGCACTAGATGTTTCCAAGTCGAAAAACCCTTGGAAAACGGCCATTTCTTTGCTCTGAAACATTAATTTATCTTCATGACGTCATTTATTCACTATGACATCATTGGGGTGATCACTTTTTGCATACTTATTTTTATATTTCATCTATTTTAAACCTTATTTTTATGATCTCTGGAAGAGCAATTTTCGGGGTGAAAAATGCACAATACAGCACATAGTCCTTTTATGATGAAATTGTTTTGGTTATAGCACACTAAAAGGGGGTACTTATTGGTTGACATACAAAAAAAATTACCAATGGTTGCTTATAGGGGTGGGGGGAACTGATTAGGGTAAATGCAGTTTGTTTTTCATTCGGCTTTTTAACCTTGTTACCCTATCAAACATTTATGAAATATGACAGATATGATTAGCAAGATGAATTAAAATATTATGATTAAAATGAAAGTTTTAAAAAAGTATTTGAAGAAGAGACAATATTGTAATAACTTTTAGAGTTGATAAATGAAGATAATACAGACAAACTACCATATATTATATTATAAATTTTCTTTTATATAGTTTTAAGATTAAGATATTTTTCTTACCTGTTGATTTTAAATGTCCACTGAGTCAAGCATCCCCAGACAAACTGACAAATGGCTGAATTCTCTCCTCCACTTCCTGCCCAATCAGGCATTAACAAAACTTCTCTGTTCCTCGATTCATTCTTAGAGCACTCAGTGCCGCATGCTTCAGAGGGAGAAAGCCAGCATTGGTTTTACTACTCCCACTTAATGCATACCTATGTATGTAGTAATCGCAGGCAACCTGTGTGATGGGGGGACAAAGGGTCAGGGAAGCCCCGCTGTTGATGAATTAATCTGATGGCCTAATCTTCTGATGTTCCCCTGACTGTTAAATGGGCACAATAATGAAGAGAGATCAGAAAGTCATTTAGTATCTCTTGTAATCTTTTTCATTATGTTTGATCTCCTTGTCTCTAATGGTTTCTTCAGAAGACTTCTCTTTCTTATACCATATACTTTCTTACAAAGATCAGACACAAAGTATTACAGCCATAATTTTATTTCATGGTATACTGGAAATGTGCGTTTTCACGCATTTATTCCTAGAATAATGCACAGATTCTGAGATAATCTGTTTAAATGCATGTTCTACAACATCTGCATCATTTGATGAGGGTGTAAAGTTGCTGTTGTTGGAGAAAACTGCCATGCATGTTTTAGTGATAATAACCATTTTGCAATGTTCAATAGTTTTAGCCTATATTTCTATGTTTGAGGGTTTTATTCTTTTTGGTCAACTTTTTTGAACAGGCCAAAGTCCTGAAATGACAATACATGTACTGCTGATGTGATAATAGATGTCATCACAGGAAAGTCTGGCACCTTTTTCTAAATGCCAAGTCTTGCTAATGCTGAAAGGCTGATATAGTGCATGTCAGAGAAAATTTCTCACCTGTATAAAACTTCAGTCAAAGTAATCTAAGACCTTTGAATTGTAAAAGATGAATCAAGTAAGACATGGTCTATGTACCAATACAGTGAAAATCCAATAAACCGATAACTACAAACAATTTATTCTACCGTAAAATTCATGGCATTAACTTTGTTTACATCGGAAAACAATAAGATTACAACAATGTTAAACTGTAACAAAGGGTGTTGTTAATTTGTGAGTAAATTCATTATCGTGAGAAAGAAAGTTTCATTATATTATTGTATTGACTGATTTTATGTTGGAAAAAATTGGGTCAAAGGACAAGGTCATATATGTATACTTGTATATGACAACAAGTGTGTACTAATAAGTGGTTTTAATCAATTTTATTGGGAGTTTTATCATTAATTAGAAGTGAATTCTCTAGCTAATAGATCGTATCTCTTATTAAGTGCTGTTTGTCTTGGATCTTCAGTGGCCGATTATGATTGGAGCTGGCACATACAGAGTAAGTGCATTTGTCAGGGGAGATCGAAGGCCAAGGTCACTCATGCTAATCATTGACAGGCCTGTGTATTCATTGGCTTTACTACCAGTGCATCAATTGTCCAAATGCTCAGCATGCCTCTTATCCATAATTCACTGCATACAAACCATGTGATATGTAGACAGATTGCGGTAGGGGTAATTACACAGAAGTTGTTTGCGGAGATAATGCCTAGTTGCTGAGTTAAAGAGAGGAAACTCGTTTGGAACATGATGAAAGTTTTGGAAATTTTTACAGGTGTCAAATCCATTTTATGTATGTTATGGAGGCAGATGTTGTGAATCTTCCAAATGTCTTCCAGAACTTCTATGTATATATATTCTGTTCGTAATACCAGAAGCTTTTACTACAAACTACATACTACCTGTACATTAAGGAAGCAGGTTGAAAGTTTAAAAGAAAATTAAAATTTCAATTATCTTACATATGACAAAATCTTTTAGTTTGAAGTTGTATGTACAGTAGTCCAATAAATGTTCGAAGTAGATTAATTCAGAACTATTAACTGTAAATTCCTTTTATTACGCAACAACTTAATTCTGCGATCCCACTGTTTTGTATCAAATCACGAGAACAAAATGGCGAACACAGAACTTTTTTCCTTATTTCTTATTGTTCTCAACTCTCAAAAATAATGGCGAGATTTTAAAACCCGCGAAGGGTGCTTCACGCGATTTTACACAGATATTTATTCCTCGCGTTTAATTAGGAATCTACAATATAACATACAGTTCATGCTAGGATTAACAATAACATGAGGTGTTCATAGTAACTAGATCATCTTTGCAGAAAAATGATTTTACTCAAAGATTTAAAAATGTACAACCCTTGAAGATAAAACTTGTCATAATTCCATTTCCAGGACTTGGCAAATGTTGAAGGGGAAGAAACTCCTATGGAGGGCTATTTACTCAAGAGAACCAGTAAAGGTTTCAAATCCTGGGTCAGGTGAGCTTCAGAAATCAAGGTTGTTATCATGTCAACATGGTCCCATAAAAAATCATGGCTTATAATATTATCAAAGGACTATGTGCGGCATGACCAAATATCTGCCCCCGATTTCAACCAATTTTTAAATAATATTGTATAAAGCTCAAATCTCCATAAATCATTGTACAGAGGATGCCTATCACTTCAATCTTGATTTTAGTCATCATTACTCATTGGCTGTTTATCTATGACTCCACCTAAATGACCTAATTCCCGTAAATTTGCAAACAAATGAAAATAATCTCATTTTTGCTTTATATTTTGCATTCGGAAGTGTAGAGCGCAGGTCTGCTAAAGTACGATATTAACATATGTTTTTCTTCAGATAGTTATACACATTATAATAAAAAATGGTACTTGAGCAAGCCTCACTCGATGTTTCGTAGTCGAAAAACCATCGGAAAACACCCATATTTTGCTACAAAACATCAATTTATCAAAATAAGGCAATCTTCATGACGTCATTTCTACATTATGACGTCACTGCGGTGATAACCTTTTACATACTTATTTTCAATATGATTTTAACTATTTTTCACCTTATTTTTAAAGCTCTTTATAAAACATTGATTTTGGGGGCAAAACATGCATAATACTGCACATAGTCCTGTCTATACCTTGATACTATGAGAAACTTCTTGATGAGAGTTTTTATAAGAGTATATAAGTTTGACGAAACCTCACTTTTGATCTTGAAAATTGTTTTAAAAATGAGTTGCTTTCAGACTTTTAAGGGATTTTATTTAATATGATTTTTTTCTGCTTTTGAAGGCGTTGGTTCAGTATAGAAAACAATCAGCTACTGTACATGAAGCGTGGATCTCGAGAATACTCAGTAATGGAGGAGGACGTCAAACTGTGTACGGTGAAGCTGATCTATGACACAGACAGACGGTTCTGTTTTGAGGTGCTATCACCAACAAGGTAAAACAGAGACTTCCTGGTAGAAAAGAATTTTGAAATATGTATTTTAATTGTTTTCTTTATATAAGATGTTGTGCCTTGCTTAATGACCATGCAAAACTGTGATATAATAGGATATCCTAGTTTTTAATGATATTTTTTTATGTGACTGCAGTGTTAGTTGTTATTTTGCTTTGAAACATTTGAGAAGAATCCAACTGCATTTTTTTGACATTCTGTATAATATACATGGTCAAATGACAATTTGTACTTGAAGATTCAGGATTATACCCTAATCATATTTCTCTGTGGTTTTGTAGATCTCATACATTACAAGCGGAGTCGGACCAGAACCTTCAGTTCTGGTTGAACAACATTCAGGTGGCCATTACAAGGGCGTACAAAGCCATGGAACACAGGAGTAACTCAGTGGTCAGTATTCGTCTCAGAGGCTGGCGTCCAATATAGCAGTGATATAGCTTCCTCCAACAGAGCTTGGTGTATCACAAATTTTTGGTCATGTTATAATCTCCACATTCTCAAATGAAACATTTTGTTAGCAAATGTAAATAGATTATTATTTACTTAGTTTGTGTACTTTTGTTAGGGAAGTACATACACATGAATTTCATAAAAGAAAAGTTGGAAATCTTTGAAATCTATTGGAGTTATACTTTTTAATAATGAATTAAGTTTAGTAATAAATTTTCAAAAAAGGACACTTAGGACAGCAGCTTTTATTAAAGTTTGCATACAATTTCATATCAGACATCAATTATTAACAGGATGCTGATGAGCTTATCCCAAACAGTTCTTCCACACCCTCTAGTCCAAGTCTGACATCCACCCCTAACTCTCAACAGAAGCAGCCCAGCAAATCTCAACAGTAAGAGCTCAATTATAGTCAAGTCTTGTAAATTAGTTGTATGTTATTCGCCAGCAAAAAATAAATCATTTTTAAAACTTTGATTTAGTGGTAACTTTCAAACTGCAGTACATGTAATTGTTCATTAGGACTCTATGAAGTCAAAAGATTCTGCTGTGGATTTTATTGTATTTATTAATGCAGTTTATTGTAATCACATACTTACTTGATCACATCTTCACAAATATACAAACTCCTATTGAACTTCGATTTGTTTATACACAAATTGCATCAACAAATTCTTATAAAATTTGGTACCAATTCACTGAGGCCTACAAAACAGAGTACACATGTATTGATCTGATTGACCTGTCTTATGTTTGTGTAGGAGGATGGACAAGCTCCTGGCTATCCCCGGGAACAACCACTGCTGCGACTGTGGCTCCCCAGATCCTCGCTGGTCCTCCATCAACCTTGGGGTCACACTCTGCATAGAGTGCTCAGGGATCCACAGGTAGAATTCCATTGTTTGGCTTCTACTGTAACAATGCTTCACTTTGAAATGATACCACAGATATCATAGAATATCATTAAGTGTTAAGACCAGCTTAAGTGTACCGGTACTTTCTACCTCTGTGTTCTATAAGCTTAATATTTTTGTGGTGTAAAAATTATGCGATTCTGTTTAACGAGAAGTTTTTATTTGGGAAAATAAGCTACCATATAAACAATGTTTCATTTGTAGTGCACTGTTTTTGAGCTTGTTTGAATGTTGAATAAAGCAAAACACTAATTTACTCATACAAACCTTTTAACCATGTTGACAGCATTGTTTGTTTACACTTAGGAGTTTCGGTGTTCACATGTCTAAAGTACGCTCCATCACCTTGGATGCGTGGGATCCGGAACTATTCAAAGTCATGTCCGAGCTGGGCAACGATGTGGTGAATCGGATATATGAAGCTAATCTAAATGATTCCATTGCTGTGAAGGCCACCCCTGAATGCAGCAGGTAATAGGGAAACGCCCACTGTGTTCAACCAGTGCAGGGCTGTTAATTAGACCACTTATCTGTAACCAGAGAGTTTGTGGGCAGTCAGCAGGGATAGTCTATCTCAGTATCTCTGCATCTCTCCCTTCTTGAAAGCTCAAGTCTTAGAAACAATATTGAAAGTTAGAATTTCAAAGGAGCTTATTTATAGATTAAGCTACAGGAAATCACAGTTTATATATTACCTAATTAAGTTTGGTTACTCACCACACCAGGGTTATAGAAATCAAGCATCTTTCACCTACCATTAAATATAAAGCACTTTACTGACCATGTTTACTTCTGTAGGTGATAATGATGATATAGATGATTAGCTTTATTTATCAAAGATAACACAAGGTTCCTGAAAGGAAACACAGAAATCGACAGATCTTAAGATATTTATAGAGAAGACATTGATACAAATAGAATTCTGAGTAGTTAAATACACACATATACATATGTATGTACCTTTTTTAAATGACTCAACATGTCCAAAGACCGACAGTTGTTGTTATTAAGAAGTGAATGTATTTTATAGAAGTTTTTGACTTCTCATATACAGCACAATAAGTAATTGAAAGATTTCAGTCATTCAAATTGAAGCAAAAGCCTGATATTTTAGCTGCCAGTTGAATAAAATGTTTAGAGTGGTGGTAAAAAGAATGCTATAAAATTGATGGTCTTGAAATGCCCTATATGGGGTAACAATTACGTGTACTGGTATTTATTTGACTAATGTAGTACAGGTAGCACATAGGTATGTCCTGACTTGTAGTCTTACTATACTCCTATATACACCCTTTATAATACATAAACATTTATAGCCAGATTTTATTACATTTCAATAACAGATCAATACGAGAATCATTTATTCGGGCTAAGTACATAGACAAGGCATTTGTAAGCAAATTACCGGGACCCAAGTCTGCTAGTAAGGCCAAGGGCTGGAGTGTCAAGAGGAAACCCAAAAGGTCTCCCTCTAAAGACGTGGCCAGCTCCCAGGATAACTCGGATGAGGAGGCGGACCTGACCAGTGGGATCATGGAAGGTACGCTGAATGACCTTGACCTTGAAATCTATCCTTGAATGTTGGTGTTGTCCTATGCTGTGATTTACCTTTTGAGCACAAAATTATTACAAAGACTTTAATATCATATCAATAGTTTTTGTGATTGCATCAAGACTGTGCAGAATTTTCTCGACCTTCTCATTGTTAAATTATTCATTAGCATTTGAATTTGGTTAATTTTCATCAAATGAGCTTCTTGTTCTGAAACAGTCATCTTGCTTTCACAGCAGAATAGATAAGAGAATCTCTATAGCTTCATTAAATTATCATATATGGTAGCTGGATAACATGTGCTTCCAATTATTATATAAAATCTGCTACATATAATTAGTTTGTGTCAACAATATGATAATCAAAATGATATGGAGCCATCTTGTTGTTGCTCTAAACATGGAAAGTTTAGACGGTATTATTTGAAATAGTATGAACCAAGTATAAAGGTACTATATATAGCCTTTGCAGAAGTGCTTGCATTAAATGCGAGAGCTCTTAACACAATGATATACAGTTGAACCTCAACATTTTGAACATTGATATCCTGAATAATCAAGATATGTTGTAGTTTCCAACCACTGTTTCATTGTGTACCAGTATTTGAACCTTAAAATGATGAATCCTTTGATATCTTTTATAAAAATATTTCTTGACTCTTCTCCTGTTCAACATTGAGAGGTTTGACTGTATATTATGATTAGTTTACTTTGATGATGAATTGTTTGGGACAACTTTTGCAGCCCCTGTAGAGGGAGGTAAGAATCAAGCTTTTGTCTGATAAGACTGGTGCATCTTTCAAATGTTTGTATACAGCACATTAATGTTTTCTACTGCACAAAAAAATCTGCTAAGGGGGATAACTCTTTTATTACTTTAAAAAAAATCACTTAACTCTTTCAATATCTCAATTATTGGTATTTGTGCAGTGTCAACATGTTTTGATTGCTGTGATAAACCACAACTTTATTAATACTCAGCTGAATATTATAAATTTTAATAAACAGGTTCACTGGAAGTAGAAACCGTATATTATTTCAAAAGAAAGCAAAAGCAATGTTGAATATCTAAAATTGGTTATTCTGTATTTATGCTAACTTGTAGAACCTTGCTAGATGTAGAATTGATAGAACACTATAAGCAGGAGCTTTTTCCTTTATTTCTGTAGTTTGAAAATTTGAAGTTACATAAAATCTCTCCATTTCTAACTTCCAGAATACCAGTGCATCAGTCACTCCTGTGACTTTGTCATACTAACACAATAAAACAAATTAACTCCTCATCCTTTAACACTTATAATAGTTCAATTATGAAATATTGACACTTTATAAAAAATGAGAGATAAATCGAGTTGGGCTTATTATTTTTTTTGCCAACAAAAAATGTGCTCTTGTTTTTTCCATGCAATTGTTATAATCACATGTGCCCTATGATGTGTATATAATACTTGTATTTATACATTGTCCATAATTTAATACATTTAAAACTGTTCTCTATTTTTTACCAATATAGTAAATCCATCACATCACAAATATATATATTTGACTTCATTCATCTTCACCCTGTGTACCAGTATTAGCCTTTGTTGCAGCCACTGAGTGAGGTTCAGTGAAGGGACCACTGGCTTACAGTGTTCATCATCTGAGACTTCTGTTACGATAGCATGTCCATGCCTTTATAGTCTATGGCTTCGGTGATTTATCTGGCTGCCCTATGTCATTAAGGACTGAAAGCTTACTGTATCTGACATGTTGAAATATGTCACTCGTGTATGCATGCTTTAAAGCAAGCTTAAAATTTGTACATGATTGGCCATGATAACACATTTAATGATACTGAATTCAATTCTACAAATCAACAACTTTTAATAATGTATTTACAACCAATGTACTTGAAAGGTTTTCATAAAAAGGTGTCTTTCCCTTAGAGACAATTCAAACACATAAAGTGGATCTTAGTACATGTAACATGATTTATTATCCCCAAGTCATCTAAACATAGAACATTTGTAACAAACACTGTACAGGTTCCCTGTGTGTTGAGGGTATATAATTGATGTACATCTTCTTTGTAGAATACTTACCAACATTTTTTATTCATCTACTTAAAATTTATAACATTTTAATTTTATCATCAGATTTATTGCTTCTGTGATACTTTTATATAGAGTAAATTATCATGTGGATTTGAACCTATTTTGTGATGGTGTTGCCTGTATGGTGACTGAGGGATGTGTTGATCTGTTTACAGCGGTGCTGTCAGTGTCCAATAACAGCAGCAGAGACAGTGACAGTGGGCTCGGAGTCAGCGCCGACGTAATCGTGTTTGGAAAGGAAATAGAAAACATTGGGAGAAGTATGTCAAAAGCACTATAGTGTAACTGTTGTATGCAATCTGGATTTTTATATGTTCAAGAGTTGCTTGGATTTGTTCTAAAGTAAAGAATTCGAATAACAATGTAATAGAGCATATGATTTGTTACGTTGATTTGTTTACACAATAAGATACAATATTTAAATAGATGCGTGTATAAGTACCCAAAATGTTTTGTCATGTAGACATTGACCTTGAGAGTTCAGATGGATCGGACATAGAAGACGCAGACGACACAACTTCCACAACATCCTGGGAGGACATGAGTAAACTTGATCCTAACCTCCTGCTGTATAAGGCGGCCCAGGCCCGCAATCTCCCGGTCATGTTAGAGGCTCTGGCTAACAAGGCAGACCCAAACTGGGTCAACCAGGACGACAAAGGGATGACGCCCCTAATGAAGGCTGTAGACACAGTAAGTTGGCTTAACAGGGCAAAGTCTTTTTTTGAATGTTAACTCAATGACTTTCTTTTTTTTCAGGGGGTGAGGGGAGGATTGTTTGATTTTGTAACCTTTAATTTACAGTAACAATTTGCTTGCTATATCTATATAAAGAGTATGATGGTGAATTTCTTACTAAAAATTTTCTGTCGTACTGTGGTTTCATCAATATTCAAGGGTATCAATTTTCGTGGATAAAGTAAAAATCACAGTTTCAAGAATACATAAATTCATGGCCAATGACCCCATCAATACAAAATGTTAATAAAAATTGCCTTTCAATGAACATTAAATTTCGTGGATCAACTAAACAACGAAATCCACGAAAATTGGTATTCAACGAATATTGATGAAACCACAGTACTTGTTTACAATGATTTATTTATTACATTTTATCAAAAGTCAGTTTATGTTTGAACTTGTTTATAAAGGGCTCTCTGACAGTCACAGAATTTCTGCTGTTGAATGGTGCCAAAGTAGATCGTAAAGACAAGTTAGGGAGGACCCCGCTGCACCACGCCACCATCAAAGGACACACAGGGTACACTGCATCAAGTCATTCTGAATCAGTGAATTTTCTTATTCAACTTTGCTATCAATAAGAATGATTATATGTTTTTTGATCTCTTATTAATACAGGCAAGTGTGTCAGTTTTTAAAAAGAGGCGCAAATTTACATGACGAAGATGACAGTGGGCAGGTTGGTTACTTTATTTTTAGTCGTTACTTGTACTTGCCAGGGATGTTCCATTCTGTACAGTATATGTTACAAGTTAATTAGAAATTGGGTTTCAGGATGGGACTGCATTAGTCCAGCACCTGATGTAATGATTACAACAGTAATATAATATTTATTCTATTTTAGGATCCTCTCAAGATTGCCATCAGTGCTGCTAATGCTGATATTGTCACACTGTAAGTATCCCAAAGCTATTCAATCTTCATTTTTGAATGAAGAATTGTGAAACTATGACTTCATATTAAAGAGTATTTTGTCTTGTGTTACCTTGCAGACTGAGATTAGCAAAGCTGAATGAGGATATGAAGGAAGATGGGGGAAATCCAGGTAAGGCGATTCTAGATTTATCAATGGATGTTAATCAATTCATGTATCAGCGAGTCCAATTAATTTATATTATATCTCAACTTGCTATTTATAATGATAATAATTTATTGCTTACTGTAAAAGTGGAATGCTTTCAGCGTGTTGTTGACTTAAAACATCTCTACATAGAAAACCATGAAATATGACATGGAGAATTACAGATGTTTGCAGTATTTTAATGATACATAATGTGATTTTAGTTCAGTGTAGATTTTCTTCTATTTTTTCAGGGGATGAAACATTTAATGATGTGTTCAAAGACTTCTCCCACATGGCATCAGAGAATCCCGAGAAACTTAAACGCAAGGAGAACCAAGATCAATAGCTATAGGCGACTCCCACAGTTTCGTGTGGGGGTCGTGGCCTGGTTACCATAGCAATGACTGTTCTCCAGAGGTAGCCACAGTCAACCATTAAACCTAGTGCAACCAGCTTTTATATTTGTCACTGGAAAATCTGCGTATCGCCATGAAATTTTTACAAAGCCTTAGAGATTACATGTTTTTCTATTGTTTTTGAGATCTTGAAGATGTATATGTATTTTTCTGCATATTTATATTTATTTTTAACCATTGCTTCACAAGCTTCTGCTGTTGTACACAGTCTTCATGTACCAATAATGTCAACTTGTATAGATTTTTGACCATGTTGTCATTGCAAAAAGGTACATGTTTATTAACACATTAAAGTTGTTTATTACATCAATCACAGGTATTTAACTACAGTTACTAGTAATCAGAGGTTTATAGTCATTGTGTATTGGAAGCCTATTTTTGGGTTGGTGCGTTTTATAGAGCAAATTAGATATTCCAATAGATTGCACGGGTATTTTTGTTTTATTGATTGCTGAAAACAGACTGGAATGTGTGTAACCCAGTAGGTTTGGTGTATATATGCATACTGGGATATTTCTACTGTTGAAATCAATTAACAACATTGTTAATTTAAGTAACATGAGGACCATCATGTACAATCAGCTACAATTAATGTCTCAATCTTTTTATATTACTTTTTAGCTCACCTGAGCTGAAAGCTCAAGTGAGCTATTCTGATCACATTTTGTCTGTCGTCCGTCTGTCTATCCGTCCGTCCGTCTGTCCGTCTGTCCGTCTGTCTGTAAACTTTTCACATTTTCAACATCTTCCCAAGAACCACTGGGCCAATTTCAACCAAACTTGGCACAAAGCATCCTAAGCCTAAGGGGATTTAAATTTGTGAAAATTAAGGATCACGCCCTTTTGCAAAGGGAGATAATTAGAAATTTATGAAAATTTTCGAGAAATTTTCAAAAATCTTCTTCTCATGAACCATAAGACCAGGAAAGCTGAAACTTGTGTGGAAGCATCATCAGGTAGTGTAGATTCTAATTTGTGAAAATCATGACCCCCGGGGGTAGGGTGGGGCCACAATGGGGGGTCGAAGTTTTACATAGGAATATACAGAGTAAATCTTTGAAAATCTTCTCCTCATGAACCATAAGACCAGGAAAGCTGAAACTTGTATGGAAGCATCCTCAGGTAGTGTAGATTCTAATTTGTGAAAATCATGACCCCCGAGGGTAGGGTGGGGCCACAATGGGGGGTCGAAATTTAACATAGGAATATATAGAGTAAATCTTTAAAAATCTTCTTCTCATGAACCATAAGACCAGGAAAGCTGAAACTTGTGTGGAAGCATCCTCAGGTAGTGTAGATTCTAATTTGTGAAAATCATGACCCCCGGGGGTAGGATGGGGCCACAATGGGGGGTCAAGTTTTACATAGGAATATATAGAGTAAATCTTTAAAAATCTTCTTCTCATGAACCATAAGACCAGGAAAGCTGAAACTTGTGTGGAAGCATCCTCAGGTAGTGTAGATTCTAATTTGTGAAAATCATGACCCCCGGGGGTAGGGTGGGGCCACAATTGGGGGTCGAAATTTAACATAGGAATATACAGAGTAAATCTTTAAAAATCTTCTTCTCATGAACCATAAGACCAGGAAAGCTGAAACTTGTGTGGAAGCATCCTCAGGTAGTGTAGATTCATAGTTGTGAAAATCATGACCCCCGAGGGTAGGGTGGGCCTTAATCGGTGTTCGAAGTTTTACATAGGAATATATAGAGTAAATCTTTAAAAATCTTCTTCTCAGAAATTAATCAGCCAGAAAAGCTGAAACTTGAGTGGAAGTATCCTCAGGTAGTGTAGATTCAAAGTAGTGAAAATCATGACCCCCTGGGGGTAGGGTGGGGCCACAATGGGTGGTCGAAGTTTAACATATGAATACATAGAGTAAATCTTTAAAAATCTTCTTCTCAGAAACTAATCAGCCAGGACAGCTGACACTTGTGTGAAAGCATCCTCAGGTAGTGTAGATACAAAGTTGTGAAAATCATGACCCCCAGGGGTAGGGTGGGGCCACAATATGGGGTCGAAATTTTACATAGGAATATACAGAGTAAATCTTTAAAAATCTTCTTCTCAGAAACTAATCAGTCAGGAAAGCTGAAACTTGTGTGGAAGCATCCTCAGGTAGTATAGATTCAAAGTTGTGAAAATCATGACCCCCGGGGGCAGGGTGGGGCCTCAAAGGGGGATCGAAGTTTTACATAGGAATATATAGAGTAAATCTTTAAAAATCTTCTTCTCAGAAACTAATCAGCCAGTAAAGCTGAAACTTGTGTGGAAGCATCCTCAGGTAGTGTAGATTCTAATTTGTGAAAATCATGACCCCCGGGGGTAGGGTGGGGCCACAATTGGGGGTCGAAATTTAACATAGGAATATATAGAGTAAATCTTTGAAAATCTTCTTCTCATGAAACATAAGACCAGGAAAGCTGAAACTTGTGTGGAAGCATCCTCAGGTAGTGTAGATTCATAGTTGTGAAAATCATGATCCCCGAGTGTAGGGTGGGCCTTAATGGGTGTTCGAAGTTTTACATAGGAATATATAGAGTAAATCTTTAAAAATCTTCTTCTCAGAAACTAATCAGCCAGAAAAGCTGAAACTTGAGTGGAAGTATCCTCAGGTAGTGTAGATTCAAAGTTGTGAAAATCATGACCTTCTGGGGTAGGGTGGGGCCACAATGGGTGGTCGAAGTTTAACATATGAATATATAGAGTAAATCTTTAAAAATCTTCTTCTCAGAAACTAATCAGCCAGGAAAGCTGACACTTGTGTGAAAGCATCCTCAGGTAGTGTCGAAATTTTACATCGGAATATACAGAGTAAATCTTTAAAAATCTTCTTCTCAAAAACTAATCAGTCAGGAAAGCTGAAACTTGTGTGGAAGCATCCTCAGGTAGTGTAGATTCAAAGTTGTGAAAATCATGACCCCCGGGGGCAGGGTGGGGCCACAATGGGGGATCGAAGTTTTACATAGGAATATATAGAGTAAATCTTTAAAAATCTTCTTCTCAGAAACTAATCAGCCAGTAAAGCTGAAACTTGTGTGGAAGCATCCTCAGGTAGTGTAGATTCAAAGTTGTGAAAATCATGACCCCCGGGGTAGGGTGGGGCCACAATTGGGGGTCGAAATTTAACATAGGAATATACAGAGTAAATCTTTAAAAATCTTCTTCTCAGAAACTAATCAGCCAGGAAAACTGAAACTTGTGTGGAAGCATCCTCAGTTAGTGTAAATTCATAGTTGTGAAAATCATGATCCCTGGGGTAGGGTGGGGCCACAATGGGGGGGTCAAAGTTTAACAAAGGAATATATATGGTAAATCTTTAAAAATCTTCTTCTCAGAAACTAATCAGCCAGATGATTCTTTACAATTGTTAAAACTTTGGCCCCAGGACAATTCTTTGGCCTCACAAGAAGGTTCAGAGTTTATGTATGTTTATATCCCATATATAAACAATTGTTAAGGATCTTTTTGAGAACTGCAATACTCAACATATGATATGACTATAAAATCATCCTGTTAGAAAAGATGATTATAAACATAAGAATATCCAGGGGAAAATGGATTTTATTTATACAGGATCAACATGTATTATTGTACATTGTCCAGATAGTTTGTATTATGACTCCATTAAGCTGATTTTATCATACCTATTGTTCCTCAGGTGAGCGATGTGGCCCATGGGCCTCTTGTTTTTTTTTGCATTCTGTGAGCATGCTTCATTATTCCTGTTGATGTGCAATAAGTTACTGTACCGACGTCATTTCCCCCCTTATTTAATGGTGGCATGAGATAAAAATTTTCAGTCTTTACATATAAGAAGTGAGCACTTTTCCCATTTTAGCAAATGTGCCATTACATTTACACCAAGACTGAATGAAGCTAGACAGACTTTTAGTATAGCAAAGCACTGTCAAGATCTGTAGAAGTTGCTCTTGTTTCACCAATAGAAATTCTTTTGTTGAAGGGTTTCAAAATGCCCCTGAATGCTGTAGTTTTTCTATACAGACATTCTAATTGATTCAGTATCTCTCAAATCATCTTTGAACAATATTACAACTGCGGTTTTGTTTTGTCACCAGTAATGTTAGAAATATTTTATGGTCTTTGATTGGAATGTTTGGAAATACATGTAGTATTGCTATGGCTAAATCTAGGATCAAATATATATCAATATCATGGATATTTGCTTTGCAGAATTGCATTTTGGGATATAAGAAGCAGTGATTTGAAAGTATTCACATTCCACACAAGCTTAAAGGAATAAACTAAGCAGCTTCTAAGACAAAAAATAATTTGTTATTGAAGAATTTAGGTAAAGTCTTTGTTTGATTATGGTGAATGGATTTTGTGTGCATCTGTATGGTAGTGTAAACATTTATACTGTGTGATGTGCTTCTGTCCTACAAATTTAAAAATGTCTAGTCAATGTATTGTTAGCCCTGCTGAAGTCTTACCCCAAAACACAATTCCCTTCTTTGATAAAATAATAAATCTTTTAAGCTTACAAATATTTGTTGTAATTTTCATTTCAAGAGTTTTAACCTTTATGGTATGATGTGAGAAAATGTACCGGTAAACAGGGCAAAACTTTTGGATAAAACCCCTATATGGATTTGCCAAGTTATGATCAGCTTTTAGCCAACCTGCTGAAGATCTGTGTTACCAAATATCGCAAAAAAAGATAAACCTAATAGTTAACATATATTTGATCAAGTTTTATTCATATTTTTACCAAATATTTGGAAAATGTATGTACAAAGTTGTTAGTTGAACAACAGAGATGTTAATTATTGCGAATCAGTTCATATTAATATATTCAAAACATATCAAATCCAATCACTAATATTTGCGGTAAAAATATTCATTACCTGGTACACAGATAAGGAATGAAAATAATTCTTGGCTGCCCTTTAAAGAAGAACTTTTGACTTGCAACCAAATTTTATATTTTTCTCATTACTACAGTGTACCAACGGTTTATACTTAGAACCAGTTAAGTATAATTTCGCGTATTGAGAATAATTTTATAAAACTAACAAGATTTTCGGTGCAGTAGTATATTTTTTTTGTAAACGCAGCCATAGCCTTCACAGTTCCAAAAACTTCTTGAAGCATCTCGAGCACTATAAAAGTTAGCGGTCTGCATTTTGCTGCAGATGTTTAAAATCCCAGTGTCTCGTTGAGCGTTTCCTGAGTTGACATTTTGAAAGGCCGGGTGATGCTGCTGCGTCTGGAGGCTGCGGGGGCGTTAGAGAAGCTGGAGGAGGTGGATCCAGACGCCATGGAGTGACAGTCCCGGGGCAGCATCCAATTCAGTGGCGCCAAGTAACGGTTTTCTTCCGCCTCAAATCTGGTAGATCGAAGAAGATTAAAATCAACACCGATTAACATTGGGTAGATTATAAATGTGCATGAAGTTTATGGAAAGACGATAATCGTTGCCAATTCTGTTTGTTTCTACAGTTTGTAGTTTAGAGGTAAATTAAATTATTTAAAACACACGAGCTTCATACATTACTTAAGATACCGCCTGTAAGTAAAAACAAGCTTGATGAGGCTGCAGTCATGCTGTTGCTTCTAGCACATATACCTGTAGAGGGCCTTCTGCTCCAGCTGTATGGGCATCCAGGCGGTCCGTTTCCCAGGGCAGTCCCGGGCTGTCACGTCCTCGGACACCCGTCGACCGTTCAGTGTGTACACCTTGATGTTCTTGTTTGTCTGGAAACAAAAAAGCAACAAAAGTGTAACAAAATTTCTGCGTGATACACTTATTCGTCTTGAATTAAAGAGCAACAACATTTCCCATGAAGTGTTGCGCAAATTGATGTTCTTAATTGTCGGGGGAGAAAGAGCTCTTGAAATGTTGCACCTTGGTGTTTTATTTGAGTAAAACATGTAGTGAAATGGCGCCTTGTCTTTTTGCAGAAATCTGCATATATGTGTTGGAAAGTTTGTACTTTTTTCTGTACCTCAGTAGTGATGAAGCCACTCTTTCCCAGGTTATAAGCAATGTGTCGACACAGGAGTTGGTATGTCGTCTCACTTACTTGAATTTGATTAGCTGAAACCAAAACAAATATTCGTGATAGTTGGTTCCTTTTTGCCAAAATAACGAGAACTAAAGCTTTCCTTTGAATGGAAAACACTTACGTTGTGCGTTGCGAACTATTTTCTTCACGACTTCTAGCAGCTCCCCAGATATGTTGTAGCGAGGTTTGGGGAACCCAACTTGTCTACTATAGGCTGTACCTGCACAATAAACAGATTTCAGAAGCTATATCACAGTAGAAGATACTAAGAGAATTGCTGGATTGGTTTTTTTTAAATAAAGAAGACGGTTATTTACCTTTGCTAAGCGATTTTGGGATTAGATCATCCAACACCGAAGAGAGTATCGACATGGAACTAACTATTTTGAGGACAGTTTATTGATAGATACGTGTTTAAAACCCTTTATCGGATTAGGTATCCTTTCCGTATTTCAGAATGTACTAAAGCGGATGATAACCAAAAAGCAATCGATCAATTAACAGAACATCGCGCAAACTATTCTTTGAGGCAATAGTTTAACAACTCAAGAGTACATGTATAACACTTGTGTTCTAAATGTTGGGTACATTACCAGTATGGATGCCCATTCTGAGCCTCAGCTTGGTCTCTGGGCCTGCCTGGAACTCTAGGTCGCTGCTGATGGACATCAAATCCAGCGCCATGTTCACGATTTCTGACGCATGGCGAGTTATTTGGGCTAATGAAATGCCTGGAGTAATGTTAAAAACAATTACACATAAATTTTTATGCAATTCACATTTCATGCTTTTCACCCTCATCATCATCTTTGCTAGTATAAATACGCCGAAAGACTGTTGTATAGTAAGTATTTAGTGCTCTTTGTAGTACCTTTTGGAATGCCATTCGATTTAGAGTTTCATGGTGCTAACTTTTGAAATTTGAAAATTCACACGTAGTAATAAAAAGCAGGCTCACCAGAGACAACGGTAAAAGAGTCGACTTCTCGTCCGAGGACAAACACGTCATACAACTGGATTCGTTCATCGAACAGCTTTATAAGATAAGACACCAGATTCACCGTCTCTGATGGAGTGAAGTGTTTAATAGTGCGGGAAAACCCAACGATGTCCGACCGAAAAATGGTCACTTCGTTTGAAGTGGATGGATTTATGTTTTTAGAGGACATCTTTTTGGTAAGTTTATCATAGATACTATGAGTCTCGTGAATCGTCCCCATTGGGTTACTTTTCTGTTTAAATCGATTAATCATCGAAATTCGAGAATTTCGAATCTGTCGATCCCGATCTTCTCCTTCGTCTGATCCTTCGTTGTCCGAAAAGGAGACTTGAACAGGCTCGCAGTGGGAGTCAGTTCTGAACATCGAGGACATCAAGGATATCTTTGAACCTTCTGAGATAAATTCACCGAAATTTGACCTTGGTATCACTTCACTGAGAATGGATTTAAATTCGAGTTGCTCCTTCAACAGTTGATCCGACACCGCGTTATATTTCTGAGATAACTTTTGAACGAGAACAAGGCGGCGCCAAAATTCTACGAAATGCCACAGACAAATCAAAGGTATGGACAAGAGAACAATGAAATACATTGTCTGAATAATGATGGTCCATTTGTATTCGGACTGCGTGAAACTTTGTAGTTGTTTTAGCTGGCGCTGTGAAATGTTTGTGATTTCATGAACAGACGACAAGTAACCCTGCAGCATCGTGTTAGAACACAAGTCTGAGGATTTGCCGTCTGCTGCTGCGTTGTAAGTTTCCTTCAACAACAGTTCTAACTGAGCGATGGAGTCGTCGGGCGTTTGTTTCAGGAAGAACGACAACAACTGACCCTTCACGTAATTGATTTCGTGGAGCAAATGGTGCAGGTCACTGTGTGTGCCAACGATACAATGGGAATAGAGTTCGATTAAAACATCGAAAGCAGAATAGGAAGCATGGACATACTTCAACGACTGGACCAGCATGGAACCAGTCTTAGGAACAGCTGCAGTGTGCAAGTTCAGGAACGTTGTTCCAGCACAAGAAAAGGATGAAAAGGAACTTTCGGTCGATATATTTCTCCCGTGGTCAAAACTGCTATTCTGGGCGTTTTGTTTCTGAAGAATTGCAGATACTACATTCACTAAGTAGTCCTCGCCGGGACAAACGTGTTCTCTATGCGATAGGAGACTCAACATTTTCTCTTCACAATCCATATCCATAAACATACAGTGGAAATTGTGAATTATTGCTACTGTTGACGAATGAAGATGTACTGCCTCTTCCAGGATTCCCCATATCTGAAAAAAGACGCTCAAACTAATACATCTATGGTCAATTTTTGCAAATTATCCTCTACAAACAGACTGGTGTGGCCGTAAATTCCAAAATTAGAAGAATTTATTTAGCTTAATCTATTATTTAAACAATAAAATGCTTTCTTTGTTGCATAGTTTTCTTATTTACAATGTATATTAATATTTTTCTTTTGACACTTATTCTTATTAATGAATTAAATATAACTTGTAAGTAAAAGAAACTAAAATATTGTTATAATGTACGTAAGTACGTTATATAAAAAGAATGAGTCTGACATCATCATGATTATTTCGTACTGTGATTTTTTTTTTTAGGTTGCTGAAGTTTACGACAAATCGATAAACTGGTTAGAACTGGATCGTGTAAAGTTTCTATAGAATTATGAATTACAATCAATTTCCGTAAGAAACAGCGGGAGTTATATTTGGTGGATGTAAATATTTAATGATAAACCATGTGGCAATATTCGTTGAGATTTAATTCGTGTGCAAGACAGTGTACCATAGTATTCTGACTTGACATGCCTACACACTTAAAATTTGATTTTTTTTTTCAAGTTAATAGCCGAAATTAAGTACTTAAGTCTGAAAACAAATTCTCTTTTTTTATTATTAGGGTTTACCTTGTCCAGTTCTCTACTAGAGATGAGGTTGTTAACGAGATCGATGACACAGGGAACCACCAGTAATGCGTACATAACGAAGAGGGCTCCCAGGCACGCCTTCCTCCGGAAACTCCACACCGTCACCGGTTTTTCCCGTAGAACAGCTTTCTTCTTCATACCTACATGTATAACAAGTGTACATTTATGCATATATAGTAAACTGTCACAAATCAAGAATTGCATAATATCATATTAAATAATGTTTAAAGCCACACAGAATTATAATTATGTTTTTGGTTGTAGGTGAACAACAAAATTTAAAGGACGAGATCCCATTACACGTGTCAGCGGCCCCTTTTTATTTGACGAATTCAAGAAAATAACATTTTTAAAAAAATTTAAACTCGACTGAATATTATAAACACAACTTGATTTGCGTCAAAAAATGGGTTGTTTTTTTATTTATTTATTTTTTTTGCAGTGATCCATTATCAATGTTTTTTTTAACCCAATAACTTCTGATTTGTTAAAGTTAAAATAATAATTAAATGGAATGAGTGTGCCTTGGCGCATTATGATACACTTTTCTCCTTTTATATAAATGTAGATTTTGTTAAAATACAGTGACAAGCTGAAGGAGAAAAATGGACCTAATTAAGCTAGTGGTTGGACGGTTAACCCAAAAATTGGAATATTTTAGCTTTAATTTAATAAGTTGGTTTTTTTTTTATCTTTATACCTACAGGCACCTAACGGAGACTACTACGGTGGATATTACTATAGTATTACTTTGGCTACGACCATCCAGCTCTACTCTACAACTACAACGACTGTGTGTAAACGATGTACCCAACCATTAATAAAGTTGTATATCATCCATATGATCGTTTTTATGGGGGTACACACATTAAAGATTCAGTAGTAAGAATTAGAAATTAGGTCGTTTATTTTTATTTTTATTTTCAATTTACTAGGGACCGTATCTCGCATCATCTTAATAGGATTTCGTTTTTTGAAATCCCTGAAAATAAATGCTTTTTTACAGCAAATGAATTGCTTTATTTACTCTATATACATTGCAGTTATGAGAGTATGAATACGGTAAGGCTGATTAAGGTATACAACATATTGCTTACTGATGCCACAGTCCAGTTTCTCCAGCGTGCTATGGAGTTCTAGTCTGCTCTCTGTTTCTGGCATACTCGAGGGCCTCCGTGTGTAAAAGCGCGAACTCCTTCTGTACATACTGCCACTGCAACCATACAACAAAATACAAATCATGTCGCCAAAAAAAGATCAGAGTTATTATATAAGTAGTGAGTAATGAGGGGCGCGTGTAGCATTTCATGCTGCATTTACGAAACAGGGTTTTCATAAATAATCCCTATGTTAGAAAATTTTAAAATTTCTTTTAAATTAACGGTTCAATACATCCAAGAAATACAGACTTTGAGAATTTAGAATAAGCCTAAGTAAACCAACAAAACACATCTCTGTGCATTTTCTGACATAAAACTTTATGGTCAATAGCCTTGATTTCTCCTTTCAATGGCCGCTACTGGGAGGAACAACATATTGTAACGTGCAACGCGGCCGAGCTGTGTGTTTTTACACTGGTGTATGTTGCACCAGGTCCGTTAACCTGTTAACTCAGATTTTTGTTGACCACGAGAGTAATACGAACAATTTCTTATTGATTGGATAACCACTAACTGTGGTCGACGGGTATCTCCCGCAAATATAAATCACTGTTGTCCTGCCTTTCAAATAATAATCAAATCACTGCGTCAATCTTGCGCTTCCTCCACCTCTGCTTGTGGTACGCCTCTCTGTCTGTGCTCTACTTGTAATGCCTTATGCGGGACTTGTATCCAAGAGAACCCAAACCCAGAGAGAACACAGTAATCTATTCCAATAATGCCTTATTCAGGTCTTATGAATGACAACAAACCGCTGTATGCCTCTAAAGTAGCTTCGTACTATTCGTGTGAATTAATTGTGATGCATTCAACGCAGACTATCTGTGAACTGGTAGTTCTGACATATAAATAAAAATTATTAACATTCACCGTGGTGTTTAAGAAAACGTTGGTTTTACGTTTTGGCAAAACTAAAAATAAAACCAATTTCGTCACAATATTGTTAACCCATGCATGTACCGCTGAGGACAGTAGAAATATGTGAGTACCCCTTAACTACAATATACATTTGCTAATATCATATCGACACATTGTTAATATTTCAATATGAATTAAAGGGACTTAGACACGATTTGAGGTGAAAAATTTCCTTTTTTTTCTTGTGTAAAGAATGGTTTACTTGTGCACTTTGAATGATTGACCAACATTTGAATATTAGAAGTCAAGTTAAAAGTGAGATACAGAGGTAAAAGCTCATTGTTATGTAAACAAAGCATGCGTCTTACAAATAATGTCAAGTAGGAAAATTACCAATTATTTCCCAAATTGACTGGTGGCAAACAAGATAAACTGATTCAATGTGTTCATAAATAATATTATCAACAAAAGAAAGCACCATTTAATTGAATCTTATACCAGTACAACACATATGTAAACAATAACAAGACTTGAGCTTTGTTCACAAAACAAAGAATTCCAAACCCTGTATCTTGCTTGTAACTCCGTAAATCTCCGACAAACAGCCGAGCGTCTGGTTGATCGAGACTAGATTTTGATATCAATAGTGCTTGGATCCATACAATTTTTAGAATTATTTCGATTAGTAATACATAGTTTGAAATCTATCTTTAAATATTACACAACATGACTCATATGGGGACTTCTCTAAATTCCTGTCGGAAAAGTCTAAAAATTCATATTAAAAAAAGTGCGTAATTCAAATACAGACTAGAAACTAATTGTCATGCAAGATAAGTTGATTTTAAAATAAATGATAATTGATAAAATCAACTCCCGTCAGTACTTCAGTACTTTGATTAAAATTGTTGCTACGTCCTGGAGTGAACAAAAAGTCTTTGGCCATGATACCAATCCTCTCAAGGTAATTAGATCTATTTGTTGTAAATAACAACGTACATGCCTTGTTTCCAGTCTAAATAAGAAGATAAAGTATTAGTCTTCCTTGATATGACATTAATTTGGGTTTATTACATTTTATCAAAGAGAAAAATGTAAAATTGACATTACAGATTCGCGTTGAAGTATTAAAAAAAATAATAAAGGCTCATGGACCACATTGCTCACATACGCAATAATGGCAATGAATCTGATCAAATCATCTTCATGGTATTAAATATAAATCTCAACAATGTACTATCAAAGCTATATCAGGATGCCTTCATAGAGTAATAAATATATTCAACAAATTATATTACTACACCTGTAATTTTATCATTGCAGTTCTTGTAAAGATATTTTCTAAACAATTCCCCCAAAACATTTCTATACTATTTTTTAACCATCGCCAAAATTATAAAATCGCTCAACTAAGTCCTCAACTCAAATCCTTGCATAAGCTTTTGGTAAAAACTCAGACTTGAGGCTTAGTATTGACTTGAGGAAAGTTGGTGACGTGGGTGACCGTGAGGGTGACGGTTTCAATTGAAACTAAAATGTATTTCTATATTTCTTTGAACCTCTCCTTGAGGTTTCAAGTATAGGTCTGGAGGTCACAGTTTTAACAGTTTAAAATCTACACTATCTTAGGATACTTGCCTTGCAAAGTTAGTCACATATTGTAGCATCGTTACTCTCAAGATGCATGTTCCTATATCAAACTTAGAACCCAATACCTAAGAATGCTTTTACACAAGTTTCAACTTTTCTGGATGAATGGTTTATGAGAAGAGGATTATTTAAAGATTTTGTTTTTAATTCATTTCTATGTATAAAAATTTTATCACCCATCGTTGCCCCACCCTACCCCACAGACACCTGACGCCTTGTCCCTGGGAATCATGATTTAATCAAACTTGAATCTACATTCAAGATGATGCTTCCCACAAGTTGAAACTTTTCTGACCAAATGAATTTTGAGATTTTTTATTAAAAATCCAAACAAAATGTCAAAAAAAAAATAATAATAGTGGTTCTGAAAAAGAAGATGAAAATGTGAAGAGAACGAGAAAGCTCGCTGCTATGTGATACATGTATTGAATGATGGGCCCCCCCCCACCCCCCCCCCCCCCCCCCCACACACACACATATACACAAACCAAACAAAAACAAAACAAAATAAAGATCAAACAAAAAGGACAAAAACAAAATTCTAGAACCGCGATTAAGACGACAGCTCATGTATGTACGATCCAATTCTCTAAAATACCAACCTGCCCTTACAGTAGGAAATACAAACTCCTTTTGCCTTATCATAAAACCTACAACGTACCGAAATATACTAGAATTTTATATTCGATCGACTCAAAAAAATACAATATAAACTCAAAACTAGCTGGGCAGATAGTTGCGACATTTTCTGGATTACTCTGGAACTCTGAAGACATTAAGCAGGTGCTGCCTATGTTTTACGTAATTAACGATTTCCTCTTTACGGTAGTCAGTGACGTTAATGAAAAATTAAATCACAAATTTATGAATAATATGTGAGGGACCCACCCCGCTATACCACCATCTGTACGTCTTATCTAATAAACACAAGACTTACTTGGATCTTTGTATGCTCCGACCATGTATACCTATGACTTACCGGCATCACAAACTGAAGTTCTACAGAGATTCATATACAATTATCACTTCATTAGCGCGGATTATCAGTTACAATCCAAGAAACCGATTGGAAAGACGTGTGTAAGCATAGCTACTTAAGAATGGGTTTGAGAGGATTATAGAATTTATTAAGTTTACAAGTACAAATGACATTGAAATTGGTCATCTTGACATTACACAACTCATCAAATATTACGAAAAAAGTGAGAACATGTATTTTTCGGGCACGTAGAAAGGGGGGGGGGCAGATATTAAAACAGACACTTTTGAATGTATAAAAATGAATTCCCCCCCCCCAAGTGTTTGGAGTTTAAAATTTGTACTTGAGTTTAAAATCATACGGGAATTTGAAATATAGACCAATATTTTAAGTAACCAGGTACTCCCTCCTTCATGGCTTAAGAAATGATTTTTGAAGTTTGGCGAAGTGCATGTTTTTTTTCGGTGTTTTTTTTTTCTTCTTTTTTATTTTTTGGTTGTCAAGATTTTGGGGGTCGCCCCTCCTATTTCACAATCGATGCTACGTTACTGTTCTTATATTTCTAAGGGTTCAGCTCAACCCATTAACCGTGATTGTAAGAAATGTTTATCATATTGTATGTCTGTGGTAATATATAAAAACCTTTTTTGATTTCTTTTCACTCGTAACTATCAAAGAGACAGCTCATTTTTGTGCAAAAATACCAGGAAATAACAATTTCCGACAACTTTTTAAATGTTGCTGTATAGTGTTAAAATGAGATCTTTTTTGTTTTATTTATTAATTTATTAAAACAAAATTTATTCATTTTGAAGTCTAAAAATTCAATATTGGAGATATCTAAAGAAAATTGGATGCAAACGGGGATAACTGTAGCACAGTGCACGTTCCACACTAAATCTCGTTGTCAACAGCTTGGATCCATTTAATCTATAGGGCAAAAAAAAAAACCCTCCCCCAAAAGTATGGTTGGAGCAGACCGTTTTACATTTTTTAATAAGATCGTTCTCTTAAGCAGTAAATGAAGTTCATTCTGTAGAGTGTCTGTTTACGAAACAGCGTTAAGTCTCTTGAGCCACCCCCTCCCCCGAGATTTGTTAGAGAGGGAAAAAAACTTTTGAGAGGAGATTTGCCTTGTATATACCGTACTATATAGTATATACCATAAAGATTTGCAAACCTTTCATTCGGAAACATCTCATCGATCGTTTTTAACTTTTTGGAGGGGAGGTCACCTACCTCAATATCTTGAAAAAAGGGTTGCGGTTAACACTTCACCAATCCCCAAAACTCCAACCCGTTGGGGTTGGGGTTGCCGTTGCATCGTAGTTAAAGTTTATTTATGTAACCAAAAGTATTAAACGAAGATTGGTTGCCATGTGAACAAAAAATACGCAAAAGTATTGTTAAAATTTTAACAGATTAGGTTGTGGGTACAAAATTGCCACAAGGGCGCTTGTAACTGCCACAAGATTAAACAAGAATTTGTCATTTTCTTTTATACAAATGTCGACGAGCTTCAATGTTTGAAATTAATAAAAATATTTGATGGGCAGGTGTGTTGAATCAGTACTTGTAAGTCACGTCGTCATGAAAACGCATTTAATTAATATAGTCTGTTCGCATCATAAAAAAAACCTTGGTCCAGACTAAAACGAAAAGTGTGTCCACTTCTACATATATTAACATTGTCATAACACATATACACTTGATTTTTAACGCTTATTGAATAATTAAGTATTGCATTATGATAATCAAAATTACAAAACAAGAGGTCTGCCGGGGTCTCAAAGCCTTTAGATGGACCTGTCATGGAGTCTCGTGTTTGCATTTTTAGCATTTTAAGCTTCATTTTGTCTAAACCCTAATCCGAGACTCCTCTGACTGTTACCCCCGGTGTTTGCAAACATAAAATTTATTAAAGGGGTAAGGGTTGGTTGAATACCCTAGTTCCAGGGGCCACATTCAATAAACTTTTGGTAAAAAAAAAAGACACGCAGGCCTTTAATGGTCAGTCTTTAATAATATTCACAGTTACATTTATAATGCACACAACATGCATACAATTTATTGCTACTAGCAAACACACTGCAAAGGAAATGAAATTAGATTCTTAAAAGAATATATATTTTAATAAAACATGACCAAGTAACAATTTACCTAAGTCCTTGTAGCTTTCAAGATGTTAAAATGTAAAACTGTTAACGGACGACGCCTGATCAACGACAATAGGTCAGCCACCCTAGTGACCCATTGACCTAATCAAATACATTTTCAAGTTCTTTATTTCCGTAAGACAATCGTCTCAACGGTTTTCATATTAAAACATAACATAGGAACATGATAAGTACATACATTATAGACTGACAAAAATAGTACATTAACTATATGGGATTAGAGAAGAAGATTTAATATATTTTTGTTATATGGCCATATTGAACCCCTGACCTTGGTGCCATGAATTTTACAATATTGGTAGATGGCTTTATGGACTTCATGCATTTATATTTTTTTTTGCCACATGCCTTGAAGTAAAGAAGGAGATTTTTGAAATTTGTCATTCTTTGGCCCTGTCGTAAGGTCATAAACACAATTTAGATACCCTTTATATTTTAGATGCTTCAAACCAAAAATGGTAACAATTGGTCTTTTAATAGTTTTCAAGAAGTTAAAAATTAATGTAAAATTGTTAACAGACGATGACAAACGAAGACAAAAGGCAATAGACAATGAACAAAATGGAGTATCCATTAGAACAAAAAATAAAACACTATTTTATGATATTTGAATTCTTAGAAAATTGAAAGGTACACATATCATAATATAGTTATCACCTGATCTGATTATGTATCAAAAGAGAAGTAAAATGAACCGATAAAATGTTTTGCCAACGAATGTATCTTCTATTATTTTCATTGAAATGCCAGATGCAATCATCATTGAAACAAAATAACATTATGTATTGGTAGGCCATACATTTATATGTTTTGTTTCAACTTTTTTTTAAAGCACATTGACAAGAGTATCATGGTTGGACAGAACCATGACACTATTTGAAGATTTTGGCATGCAATTAATCATTTCAATTTTACCAGTTTCAATTATGAAACCATTATAGCCCTTGAAACGGATAATTTGGTTAATATACATTAAAAGATGATATTTGAAAGAAACATTACATTTAAGAACAGTTGGTATGATCACTTACTTATTCTTTTTACAATGGACAGTAACCATTTTCTTAGAGAAGTTTCCCGTAAACTGACTTGATTTATAGGTAGTTATGCATGTGTATTTACATCTAACGTAAGCATTATAATCATGACTATGCATAAAAAATGCTGTCAACTACAAATAATCATCAATAATATGATTAAGAATTCTAATGTCTCATTATCTACAACACTAATCTATGATAGTTGACTCCCCAGTACCCAAGCAACCTGCCAGGTTCAAGGCACCGACTGTTGTGAGTTTCTAACTGTGTTCTCTCTCCCCGTGACTAAAATGTCTATCAACAAGACTAGTATTTAACTTTCATGATTGACTCCATAAATAAAGTTCACATTTAAATCCACCATCCACATTTAATATCATTTTCATCAAATACAATGACGATATATAATATCACAGCTAACAAATAATAAAAATTCATGGAATTCTTTTTTAAAACCTAGCTGCTTTGATCCAATCACACTAAATTGATTTATTCAGGAAGATTCTTGTTTTAAATCTGCATGCTCTATTTGAGGAGAGGGCGTGTTTCATTCTGTTCGTCCTCTCTTTCGTTCACAATTGTGAAATTTGGCAGCGTTTCATCTACGAGACTGAACCAAACTCCATAGGCAAAGTAGATAATGAACCCTGATATTGACAGAGAAAAAATCTAATAAAAATACTCTTCATAATTAAAATAACCTCTTGTAAAATAACTCTGTAAATCACTTGCTGCATTTAAAGGCACCATCAATAGAAAGAGATAAGCATGAAATTTCTATGAAGGAATTTCTGAAGGGCTAAGATCTATTTTCTGTTCCATAAAACATGGTCACTTCCTTCATCTTCACTAAAGATATTGTCATCGCTGCTCTCGTCTTGGTCTGATCACAGGGGCATCGTATCCGCGCTACACTCTATGACATATATATAATAATACACAAGGGAAGAATCGAAAGTAGAACACGATTTGTAAACAATGTCAAAAAACAACTTACTTTACAAAAGTTACGCAAATCCTCGCACACATTGTTGCAAATGTTGTCAAAAAACACGTTCACACACAAATATTCCTAATAAACTCGGTAAAAAGCGTTTTTATCTCATTGAAACCGCTGTCTGCTGCAGAAACCCAATCTCTTCGCCCAAGAAAAGATAACTCTGTACTTTCTCTCTCTATATGTTCAGTAATGATAGTAGAAATTTCGGCGGTAAACTGTAAATTGTCTGGGGAAATTTTCGTCGTATGTTACTACCGTAAGCATAATAAGTTAACATTCGTTCCGATATATTTGGCATGTACTTTAATTAGCGTCATTTAATATGCAATTGTTTAAAAACAAATTAATATATTTCCTATCATTTAATCTTTTGTAGAAACGTAAATATACTTGGCTAGTAATTTGATATTGACAATTAAAACAATGCTGAAATTCTAATTTTGAAGGTTTAATGGGTTGCAAAGACAAAAAAAAAAATTATGAGTATTTTACTTATTGAATAAAAAAATTATATAATTTTTTTTTTATGTGAACACCAACGTAGTTTTCCTTTAACATTTTAGAGAAGAAAAAAAATATTTAAGATTTCCCCAGACATTTTAGAGTTTACCGCCGAAATTTCAACTACCATTACTGAACATATACAGTAGAGAGAGAAAGTACAGAGTTATCTTTTCTTGGGCGAAGAGATTGGGTTTCTGCAGCAGACAGCGGTTTTAATGGGATAAAAACGCTTTTTACCGAGTTTATTAGGAATATTTGTGTGTGAACGTGTTTTTTGACAACATTTGCAACAATGTGTGCGAGGATTTGCGTAACTTTTGTAAAGTAAGTTGTTTTTTGACATTGTTTACAAATCGTGTTCTACTTTCGATTCTTCCCTTGTGTATTATTATATATATGTCATAGAGTGTAGAGCGGATACGATGCCCCTGTGGTCAAACTTGGTCATTGCAAGAGAAAGGCATTGCATTTGCATTTCTTGTGTGAAATATTGTTAATGTAAAGGCTTTGTGAATCAGCTGTGCATAGGAATAAAAAAAAGGAATAGCAAATATTTCAATTTTTACTGTTTGCAGCTCAACAAGAACTATGATATTGAAATGTGAAAGGATGAAGGATTCTGATTCCATGTCACCTACCCAAAAACATCCAAACTCCAAACCTGATCCAAGTGGCAGACGACAGTTTGAGCATTAGATAAACATTAACAAAGACACTGATCACAGGTAGGATTGGAAGAAGAGGCACCTGTATCAAAATGAAAAACATATCATCAGATGTTGTAAAACACATGTACTTCAAAATTCAAAACTATTGTTGCAAACATTCCCTTCAACATTAGTACTGTACCACATATACCACCATCAAGTTGTATGTTCAGATTTTGCTTCACATCTTGGTGCCCAATTCACATGAATCAACTGGAAGTGGTGAGGTTTGGTTTTCAAACTTACCTTAAAGTTGACTAAATCCTGATTTTGGGGTTGTAGCCATGTTGAATAAACTAGAATGAATATGAGGAGACAAACAACACTAACTAGTGCTATGGACCACCAAACACCAGATGAAATGAAGTCCTCAAGAAAAATTAGTATTAAAGACTCGGCAATGTTCAACACACCTGAAAGGAAATTAAATTAGTGTTAAGTTAACTTCAATCACTTAACACTTGTCATCAGTAAATATTATTTCATCTCCATGCACCTATCCAAGTTTATAAGGATACTTACATATAATGGTGATATTCCAAAATGAGACAGTTTCTGACAGGTGAGTAGGAGTGCGAAGTTTATGGTTGAACATTTGTTGTAAATATCCGATTGAACTGGTGTCATTTAATATCAATGAATCTCTGGAAAAACATGCAACAAATAATTAGACATAAGAACATGAAAAATGTGAAAAATTTCTTTTACAGGTAAGTTGAATATTTGTATAACAACAAAGAATTTCAAATGTTTATCACTAAAATATTCAAAGGTCTAACAAAGTCCCTGGCATTTAGGAAGCTAAATTATTTGGGATACATTTATTAATGTTTTTTGTCTCACCCGTCATCTGCCCTGTATTGGTTAAAGGAATTCACTCTGTACCTGCAAATGAAAACCAGTTTTTTTTTCAAACTCCTTCAATGGGTACATAATAATAAATAGCTAACATTGAAAATGAAGTGGAAAAATGAATTGCTTTACCTAATCTTAGATTAATTCTAAATGATCAGACATATTTACCTTAACAATAAAACACTAACAGCTACAAGAGTATATGCTAGCAAGGTTCCTATGGACATCATGTCCACTAGCTCTTTAAGGTCAAACATCATTGCCATGAACCCTGTTTTAAAAAAAAAAGTTAGAAAAATATTCTTCCTTATTTGATTCAAACAAATTTCCTTTTTTCATTAAACTTCAGTCACCTGCAAACAGTCCAGACAGAAGCGTGCCTGCCACAGGTGTTTTAAACCTCTCACTAACAGTGCCAAGAAACTGAAAGAGTAGACCATCACTGGCCATTGCATAGATGACTCGGGGCAATGGAAACATGGCACCAAGGAGACTGAAACAATTATAATCCTTTGTCATCATTTGTTTTAAATAATGGAGTAAATCTTTTCAATTTCTGAATAGAAAACAAGGTCTTGAGCCCTTCCTGAGATTTTACCTGGTGGAGAGACCACATACTGCCCCCACAGCTATGATATATCGGGCCACGTCCCAGCCCACTTGAGAGAAGACCTCGGGGAGGGGAGCATCATGGTCTAGGAGGTAGTACGGACTCATCAGAGTAATGGCTGCCGATACTCCAAAGTAGGCCAGGAAACACCCAAATAGAGACAGGACAATGCTGATGGGGATGGCTTTCTGTGGGTTCTTGACTTCCTCCCCTGTTAAAACATACTAACGATTCAAAGAGGCAATGATTTGATGATAAGATTTGCGACAACATACTGTCTTGTTATATATAAGGTTGTTGCAGCGACAAAATAAGTGTAATTCTTTTTATACCATTAGATGAAACAAAATAAACTTTTAAATTGTCAGAATTTCTGTGTCTGAATAGCATGAAAATTATTTTCAAAGTCGCTGAAAACAGATTTATAAGAACATGTACCAAAATGTACCAGTAAATAAGGTGCATGTGTATCAAGAAAGTGACTGAATAAAGCAAACACATGTACTAGGAAAGCTGTCACAGCTGCATGCAGTGGGGAAATGTAAACATCACTTTCTTATCTTTTTCTAACCTGTAGTAGCGATACAGTCAAATCCCACAAAAGCATAGAAACAAGTAGCTGCTCCCGACATCACTCCCGAAAAACCAAATGGGAGAAATCCACCATCTCCTGCTTTGTCAGTTGTAGAGTTCAGCTGTCAGACAAAAAGCATATACTATTGCAAGAAGCGAAAAAGATTTACATATGAAATCTGAATTTCCTTAGTGTTGCCACTCTGAATTACTTACTATCGTAATATACTTTAGAATCACTTTTCAATGCATATCAAAGGATTACCATATTGTGATTAAAAAAAAAAAACAACAAACCGCAGGTTTAGGTAGAGACCAATTACTCAGGTCTGCCTTAATGAATCCACAAATGACAACATACAACACCACCAGAAGGTTCACTCCTGTGAAAATGTTGTTAAACCTTGAGGATTCTTTCACTCCTAAAGTTAGTATACCTGCAAGTTAATAATAGAGTTTTACAGATAAAAATATAACAAGATCCATAAGTTATCAGAGAGATTAATTCAATAAGACTGCCATCTTTTCAAAAACAAAAGTTTTACAGATAAATTACATACATGTGAGTAGGAGGGTGATGCCAAAAGCAAAGAAATCTGGATAAGGAGATAGACCCCCAATACTCATGGGCATGTTGTCCCTGAAGAAGGTTTGGATGGATTTATGGATCAGTGAATCAAAGTACGAGCTCCATGCACGAGCTACGCTAGCCGTCCCTGAAAAACAAAAAATTACAAGATTTTACAAAACTAGATATCATAATAGAATGATTTGACAAGGGCATGCTTTTTTTTTAATTTTCCTGTTCTGACTTACCTATCACATACTCCAGGATCAGGTTCCACCCAATGACAAAGGCCATGAACTCTCCGACTGTGACATAACTGTACACATAGGCTGACCCTGTCTTAGGGACCCTGGCTCCAAACTCAGCATAGCATAAACCTTTAAAATCACAAGTGATGGCAATCAGCATTTAAAGGACCATTTGATTAACAGGTAAACTAAGTGTACAATATTTGTATAATGCATTGGCCCGAATTACCATACTAATCTCCACAAAATTACAAATGAATTAGGACATCATGATAAATCTCTCCATCCTCATTTCATAATCCCACATAAAATAAACTTTATCAAATTAATACAGATCAAGTCAGCTGATTACAGTTATGCAACAGCCCTGATTGCGCAATACCTGCTAACACCGAGGCTAAAGCTGCTATAAGGAAGGACAGGATGACAGCTGGGCCCGCTGTGTCTTTGGCTACCTGACCAGCCACAACATAGATCCCAGCTCCCAGGGTACTCCCTATCCCTGCAAAATACAGTAATTAATATTTAGATTAGGAAAAAGTAGATGACATTCAGTTCTCAATATGTAAAACTCAGAAAAATGTTCAGCTCATGTATAATACAACTCAAAAGTTGTTTTTTTATTCAAGGTTACATAAGTATTACTCAATTTACCATGTAATGATTTAATGTTTGGAGCTGATCGTGGAAAACAAACAACGAAAATGGACAAATTTATGGATGATGCCAATCTGCATCTATCAGAAATTCTCTAACCCTTGTGTTTATATTGCCCAGTTTGTTTATCACTTCATTTAAAGATATACATGTATTGTTACAGGAAGTAGACATTCAATAATGCAGAAGAAAAATACCATTAGTGTACATACCTAGGGCAGTTAAATCTAATGTGGTCAAACATCTGGATAACTTGGTGTCTGAGATATTGAAGGGATCCACATACTTTTTCCGCACTAGTTTGCGAAGGAAACTTGACATCACTTTTATGAATCCAAAGCTAACTAGGGTACCATTTGTCTATAAATAATAATCTAGATGAAAAAAAAACAAAACACATTTGATCTTAATTATTATTCACATAAACTACATCTTAACTTACATCTGATAGAAAGTAATATATCAAATACATGTATGTGCATTGTTTCTTTGCTTTTGAACTTTTCTACATTATTTGTCAACATAATGGTAACTCAATGGGTACCTATGCTGTTTATTCATTAAGAAAAAAAAGATGAATCATATTCTAAATCAACAATTATAAAATAACAAAGTTGGTGCCATTGTTGACATTTTTGCAAATTTGTATACATTACTGCACATCCTGTTAAATGGATATAAATGAATCAGTTGTGTACACACACAAAAAATTCACTGATCTATGTATGATAGTTATCCTTTATCTAAAATGTAGAGCTGTAAGAGGCATTAATGGCACCAAGGTCAATGTTAATTTTAACATTTTGAATGTCACAGTTCTAGATTTTGAACTATTACATGAGTCCTGTTCATGAACAAAATACATGAAATGTCCTAAATAGTCAATCATAATCAAATATCATTTCCAGACATCAGCGTTTCCGATAGGAGACACATAAATTTGTGGCTTGCAATATAAGGAATTTTACAACTCCGACCAGAATCTTTACATATTCGCAAAGGAAATCCTGAGAATTGGGATCTTGGAAATTAGGTGAATTTGTAGAAGTTGTTTAATGTATATTAAATGAACGGGTTTCCACAATTGTTCATCCATACATTGTAACTGTTAATAGTTAAGGAATAAGGAATCGTTCTTTGAATATTATGAGGTGATAATTTCAGTCGGGGCATGGTCAAATCCAACAAAGCCCCAAGGGCTTTATGATAGATTTGACCACGACCGAAATTATCACCTCAAAATATTCAAAGAATGATTCCTTATTACTTATATTTATATTATTTCCAATTTGTACACTTTAAAACAACATCATTTTAACACCACTATTTTTTATGTAGCACATGCTTTGTATTACTACGCGACGCAGCCAATACAGTTTCTCGGTTATGCTGTAAGACACGCCCATTTTGTGTCACTTAAGTTTTATGAAGTTACTGGGTTCAAAATTGATTCGTTAAATTAAATGTAGACAAAAACAGTTGAAAATGTAAATTCAATCACAGTAATTGCTTTTTGGCAACTCTTTTTTTACTCTTATTTACATGGTTGACTTTATCTACATGAGCACTGTCATAATCTGGGTAGAATACAATGGAAGATCACTTCACACAAATTCCTAAAATAAGTTTACTGAGAGCTAGCAAACAAGGACTGTATTGTATGAATTCTGGTTTTGTACAGCAACTTGTGATTTGATCAAATTTACCATAATTGTAAGAAAAATGAATAAAACTTACTCAACCTACAATAATCTAAGTACTGTCTTGTTTTAAATTTAAGACAAATATTTGGTGTTAGTTTACAATAATTTGGGATTTTAAAAAGTTTGTGTGGGTAGCTCAAATTTTTTTTTATAACTTAAATTTATGTATAAATTTAAAGTAATTTAAATTGACCTGTAGTTGAGGGAGATGACAAATTGAATATGTTACATTTCTATATAATATTGTAAAAAAAAATAATAGCTGTGACAAGTAATAATTAATTTGAAAGAGTGATGCACCAATTTTTTTAGAAGCAATTCTTTTAGAACAATGGATTATTTTTATGAACATATTGAAATTTAAAAACAAGCATCTGATACAATTTTAATATAAAATTACTTTTTAATGTAAAAATCCTGTAACCATAACAATTTACAGAGAATTACAAATTGTTTGTCATTTAACTTATATAACAGTTGGTAACTACACAATTAGTATATATGATACTTACCCGTCTTCACATACAATATCCAAGAAAAGCAGATTTCTTAGTCCATTTAAATAGTAATGCATGTCCTAAATCTGAACATGTATGTCATATATAGTATCACATGATTAGGTATCACACAAACATCACATGTGTCATATTGCATATCATGAGTGGTAAATTTTAGTGCATTAGTTCTAGTGATCTATATAGAGTTACAGATTTGAGAATACGCTGTTCAGACAGATGAAGCTGTGTTTGGGTGATTAAGAATGGAGCAATGTCTAGAGTGGTCAAGTTTTATGGGCTTTTAATTATTGGAGCTATGGGAGCTATTGTTTGTAGAATTGGGAGCCAATGTCAAGTTGTAGTTTAGACAAGATGATTAGAATTTTATAGAGATAGATGTAGAAATGGAGCTAATTAATTAATAGATTGGAACTAATGATTTAAGATAATCATCAGTTGGAGCCTAATAGTATATATATGATGAGCTTTAGAATCAAGGGGGGATTAGAGTAGAATTTAAAAGAGTATGGAATAGAGTTGGAGATTTAGAAGTGCACATGGATTAAACATAGTATGTAATGTGACTATTCCTTGGAATAATGTGAATAAACGTGTAAATAGTTTTAAGCCGTCTTTCAAATATGTGTAATTAAAAAGAATTGCCGGGCACCTCCGTGACACATAACACATGATAAGTGCACGCTGACACTTCACAGACATAACCAAGACTGGTAACATCACAGTGAGGTCGCCTTTAACAAATCACTAGGTAAATTCGCGTGGATAGTACGTAACCTAGCCCGAGTTAAATTCATAATACAACATTGTTTTATTGTACCATACTTGACTCATTTAAACAATAAAATGCTTTCTTTGGTGATTTATTTGGGATATGAAGGTAGCGACATTGCAGAAAAAATACATAACCCGCGTTAGTTGGTAAAATTTTTGATTTAAAATGAAGTCTGTTGCACAGACGCAGGCGAAGCAGTTCCTACATATGAGCTGAAAGCTGGTCATACAATGAACAAAAACTAGAAGTTGTGAATACTTTTAAGTATCTTGGTATGTTATTTAACTTCAATGGAAAATTTTTACAAACACACAAATATGTAGCAGATCAAGGACGAAAAGCACTTTTTGCAATGTCAAACACTATGAAAAATTATTCTTTTAATGTTAAAACTCAATGTTCTGTATTTGATACGTATGTACATAGTATTCTTTCGTATGCCTGTGAAATTTGGGGTTTCCACAAAGCACCCGATATAGAAAAGGTACGTCTCAATTTTTGTAAGAGAATTCTTGGGGTCAACAAAAAAACTACAAATAATTTAGTTTATTATGAACTGGGTAGATAACCTTTGTATATTAGAAGAAAGCTACGAATTTTCAAATACTGGTTAAAAATTAAAAATACACATAACATTATCGTGAAGGAGGCATACGAAAGCATGCTTGTCAATAACGATAACTGGATGGTTTCCATACAAAGCGAGTTGTCTAGCATGGGTCTAAAATATTTGTTTGACGAAACTTGTTCAAATCAATGTAAAACATACAAGATATATTAGATATTTATAAACAAAGTTTGATGTCATCTTTTTCGACATCTCCGAAGAGTATGTTATATCAACACATTGTGGATAATTTTTGTTTGCAAACTTATCTTAGGAGACCGATTAAATATATTTCAAAAAAATTTATAAATTTTTCGAACTTCATCACACTCTTAAAATATTGAAAAAGGTCGACACAACAAGGTACCAAGAAATGAAAGATTTTGCAATCATTGTAATAAAAAAGATTTAGATGATGAGTTCCACTTTATACTCATATGTCCTTTTTATGCTTAATTACGAAGGAAATATATAAAGAGTTTTTATTACAAAAAAAAACACAAGTGTTTTCAAGCTAGCTAAACTTTTAAGTGTTAACAATACAAAGGAACTCAATAATCTATATAAGAAAATATTTGTCTAGCGCTTTCAAAATGAGAGCACAGCATTGTAATAATACTACAGTTTAAGCTACTTATCATACATTTATGTCCATTCATATTTTAAGATATTTACATGATTATATTGTCTTAATACCGGTATGTCCACTCACTTACTGCACATTGCACATTTGTATATAATTTTATATGTATTATAATTTGTATTCCGATGAGTTGTAAAGCTCAAGGATAATAAATTGAATAGAATATGTGTTTGAGTTTTTAATTTATAAATAATTTATGTTCGTTTGAACTGGTGAGTAAGAACATGAAAAAAAAAACCTTTCTCCAGACTAAAACGAACAGTGTGTCAACTTCTACATATATTAACATTGTCATAACACATATACACTTGATTTTTAACGCTTATTGAATAATTAAGTATTGCATTATGATAATCAAAATTACAAAACAAGATGTCTGCCGGGGTATCAAAGCCTTTAGATGGACCTGTCATGGAGTCTCATGTTTGCATTTTTAGCATTTTAAGCTTCATTTTGTCTAAACCCTAATCCGAGACTCCTCTGACTGTTACCCCCGGTGTTTGCAAACATAAGATTTATTAAGGGGGTAAGGGTTGGTTGAATACCCTAGTTCCAGGGGCCACAGACAATAAACTTTTGGTAAAAAAAAAAAAAAAGACATGCAGGCCTTTAATGATCAATCTTATTATATTCACAGTTTCATTTATAATGCACACAACATGCATACAGTTTATTGCTACTATAGCATACACACTGCAAAGGAAATGAAATTAGATTCTTAAAAAAAATATATTTTTTTATTAAACATGGCCAAGTGACAATTTACCTAAGTCCTTGTAGCTTTCAAGATGTTAAAATGTAAAATTGGTAATGGACGACGCACGACCAACGACAATAGGTCAGCCACCCTAGTGACCCAGTGACCTAAACAAATATATGTTCAAGTTCTTTATTTTCGTAAGACAATCGTCTCAAAGGTTTACATATTAATAACATAACATAGGAACATGATAAGTACATACATCACAGACTGACAAAAAATAGTTTATTAACTCTAGTAGGTACATAATCGTTTCGTATTGACGCAATAACCATACACAATATGTAGTTTCACTATTATGGCTTTACCCCCCCCCCCCCCCAAATGTAAAAGAAAAAGTCTGAACCTCTGTCGCATGGGCAGTGAAATTCCGAATACATGGACATAATAGCAATGCAATTAGTTTATTTATCTCCACCTACTGTGGAAGTAAATAAGAAATATTTCTAAGATGTAAGTTCTAATATTACTAATGCATTTTCACTTTATGCATGTCCATATTGGCCTGCCCTATGGCCTTGGGGCCTAAACCCCTGAACATCATAAATATGCATTTAGTTTTTTTTTTTCAAATAAATATACCGTATATGGGAGTAGAGATGAAGATTGTCTATGAGTAAATACATTTTTACTATATGGCCATATTGGCCCCACCATAGAGTCTGAACCCCTTACCTAGGTGTCATGATTTTCACAATTTTGGTAGAGGGCTTTATTTTCTTCATATCCACGCATTTGTAGTTTTACTGGAGTAAAGAAGATTTTTGAAAATTTGGCTTTCTTTGGCCCTGCCTTTGTGATCCTGGGGGTAGTAAGGTCATAAACACAATTTAGATACCGATGCTTCAAACCAAAAAATAGTAACAATTGGTATTTAATAGTTTTCAAGAAGTTAAAAATTAATGTAAAATTGTTAACAGACGATGACAAACGAAGACAAAAGGAAACAGACAATGAACAAAATGGCATATCCATTAGAACAAAAAATAAAACACTATTTTATGATATTTGAATTCTTAGAAAATTGAAAGGTACAACTTTCATGTAACAGTATCATCTGTTATTTTCATGGAAATGTCCGATGCAATCTTCATTGAAACAAAATAACATTCATATGTATTAGTGGGCCATACATTTAAATGTTTTGTTTGAAATGATTGTTTTCTTTTTTTAATCACATTGACAAGAATATGGTTGGACAGCAATCATGATACTATTTGAAGATTTTGGAATGCATTTAATTATTTCAGTTTTATTAGTTTCAATTATGAACCCATTATAGCCCTTAAAACGGATAATTTGGTTAATATACATTAAAAGATGATATTTAAAAGAAACATAACATTTAAGAACAGTTGGTATAATCACTTACTTATTCTTTTTACAATGGACAGTCACCACTTTCTTAGAGAAGTTTTCCGTAAACTGACTTGATTTATAGGTAGTCATGCATGTATATTTACATCTAATGTAAACATTATAATCATGACTATGCATAAAAAATGCTGTCAACTACAAATAATCTAATTGTCTACAACACTATGATAGTTGACTCCCCAGTACCCAAGCAACCTGCCAGGTGCAAGGCACCGACTGTTGTGAGTTTCTAACTGTGTTCTCTCTCCCTTGTGACTAAAATGTCTATCAACAAGACTAGTATTTGACATCCATGATTGACTCCATAAATAAAGTTTACATTTAAATCCACCATCCACATTTAATATCACTTTCATCACATTTATACAACAATGACAATATATAATATCACCTTTAACAAATAATAAAATTATATGGAATTCTTTTTTAAAACCTTGATGCTTTGATCCGATCACACATGATTGATTTATTCAAGAAAATTCTTGTTTTAAAACTGCATGCTCTATTTGAGGAGAGGGCGTGTTTCCACCTGTTCGTCCTCTCTTTCGTACACAATTGTGAAATTTGGCAGCGTTTTATTTACGAGACTGAACCAAACTCCATAGGCAAAGTAGATAATGAACCCTGGAAATTGACAGAGCAAAAATCTATTAAAAATACTCTTCATAATTTAAATAATCTCTTGTAAAATAACTCTGTAAATCACTTGCTGCATTTAAAGGCACCATCAATAGAAAGAGATATTAAAGCATGAAATTTCTATGAAGGAATTTCTGAAGGGCTAAGATCTATTTTCTGTTCCATAAAACATGGTCACTTTCTTCATCTTCACTAAAGATATTGTCATCGCTGCTCTCGTCTTGGTCTGATCGCGGAGAGAGAGGAATGTGTTCGTCGTACTGAGATTCAACACTGTGGTGGAGACTGTATGAGAAATAGATTAAAAAGCCTGGAAGGAAGGAAAATAATAGGTCATAGGTTAAAGTGCAAATGCTGAGGTCAAACTTGATCATTGCAAGAGAAAGGCATTGCATTTGCATTTCTTGTGTGAAATATTGTTAATGTAAAGGCTTTGTGAATCAGCTGTGCATAGGAATAAAAAAAAAAAGGAATAGCAAATATTTCAGTTTTTACTGTTTGCAGCTCAACAAGAACTATGATATTGAAATGTGAAAGGATGAGGGATTCTGATTCCATGTCACCTACCCAAAAACATCCAAACTCCAAACCTGATCCAAGTGGCAGACGACAGTTTGAGCATTAGATAAACGTTAACAAAGACACTGATCACAGGTAGGATTGGAAGAAGAGGCACCTGTATCAAAATGAAAAACATATCATCAGATGTTGTAAAACACATGTACTTCAAAATTAAAAACTATAGTTGCAAACATTCCCTTCAACATTAGTTGGCACAGCTGTACCACATAAATGTAAGCCAATGTGCAGTCAAGTTGCATGTTCAGATTTTGCTTCACATCTTGGTGCCCAATTCACATGCATCAACTGGAAGAGTTGAGATTAGGTTTTCAAACTTACCTTAAAGTTGACTAAATCCTGATTTTGGGGTTGTAGCCATGTTGAATAAACAAGAATGAATATGAGGAGACCAACAACACTAACTAGTGCTATGGACCACCAAACACCAGATGAAATGAAGTCCTCAAGAAAAATGAGTATTAAAGACTCGGCAATGATCAACACACCTGAAAGGAAATTAAATTAGTGTTAAGTAATTTCAGTCACTTAACAATTGTTATCAGTAAATATTATTTCATCTCCATGCACCTATCCAATTTTATAAGGATACTTACATATAATAGTGATATTCCAAAATGAGACAGTTTCTGACAGGTGAGTAGGAGTGCGAAGTTTATGGTTGAACATTTGTTGTAAATATCCGATTGAACTGGTGTCATTTAATATCAATGAATCTCTGGAAAAACATGCAACAAATAATTAGACAATAAGAACATAAGTACGAAAAATGTGAAAAATTTCATTTACAAGTAAGTTGAATATATGTAAACAACAAAGAATTTCTAATGTTTATCAATAAAATATTCAAAGGTCTAAGAAAAGTCCCAGGCATTTAGGATGCTGAATTAATTTGGATACATTTAGAAACATTGTTGTCTCACCGGTCATCTGCCCTGTATTGGTTAAAGGAATTCACTCTGTACCTGCAAATGTAAACCAGGCTTTTTAAACTCCTTAATGGGTACATACCAGGTAATGATAAACAGCTAAATTTGAAAATGAAGTGGAAAAATGAATTGCTTTTCCTAGTTTTAGAATAATTTTAATTACGGTAGTCAAACATATTTACCTTAACAATAAAACACTAACAGCTACAAGAGTATACGCTAACAAGGTTCCTATGGACATCATGTCCACTAGCTCTTTAAGGTCAAACATCATTGCCATGAACCCTGTTTTAAAAAAAAAAGTTAGAAAAATATTCTTCCTTATTTGATTCAAACAAATTTCCTTTTTTCATTAAACTTCAGTCACCTGCAAACAGTCCAGACAGAAGCGTGCCTGCCACAGGTGTTTTAAACCTCTCACTAACAGTGCCAAGAAACTGAAAGAGTAGACCATCACTGGCCATTGCATAGATGACTCGGGGCAATGGAAACATGGCACCAAGGAGACTGAAGAAAAAAATATCCTAATCCATTGTCATTATTTTTAAAAATAATGGATTAATTTTTTTTTTAATTTCCAAATAGAAAACAAGATCAAGAGCCCTCCCTACCTGGTGGAGAGACCACACACTGCCCCCACAGCTATGATATATCGAGCCACGTCCCAGCCCACTTTAGAGAAGACCTCGGGGAGAGGAGCATCATGGTCTAGGAGGTAGTACGGACTCATCAGAGTAATGGCTGCCGATACTCCAAAGTAGGCCAGGAAACACCCAAATAGAGACAGGACAATGCTGATGGGGATGGCTTTCTGTGGGTTCTTGACTTCTTCACCTATTAAAACACACGATTCAAAGAGGCAATGATTTGATGATAAGATTTGCGATAACATACTGTTTTATTATATATAAGGTTGTTGCAGCGACAAAATAAGTGAAATGCTTACTATACAATTAGATGAAACAAAATAGCCTTTTAATTGTCGAAGTTTCTGCTTCTGAATACCATGAAATTATTCTGAAAGTTGCTGAAAACAGATTTATGACAACAACATGTACCGGGTACCTGTAAATGAAGTGCATGTGTATCAAGAAAGTGGCTGATTACAGCAAATGTATGTTACCAGGAAAGCTGTCACAGCTGCATGCAGTGAGGAAATGTAAACATCACTTTCTTATCTTTTTCTAACCTGTAGTAGCTATACAGTCAAATCCCACAAAAGCATAGAAACAAGTAGCTGCTCCCGACATCACTCCCGAAAAACCAAATGGGAGAAATCCACCATCTCCTGCTTTGTCAGTTGTAGAGTTCAGCTGTCAGACAAAAAGCAAATACTACTGCAAGAAGCAAAAGGTTTACATATAAAATCTAAATTTCCTTATTGTTGCCACTCTGAATTACTTACTATCGTAATATACTTTAGAATCACTTTTTTCTTTAATTCTACGTAGCGAGAATTACCACACATCATAATCTTATTTTTGCCAAAAACTTGATTTCTAAACATTTCAATGCATATCAAAGGATTATAATATTGTGATTTTTTTTAAAAACAACAAACCGGAGGTTTAGGTAGAGACCAATTACTCAGGTCTGCCTTAATGAATCCACAAATGACAACATACAACACCACCAGAAGGTTCACTCCTGTGAAAATGTTGTTAAACCTTGAGGATTCTTTCACTCCTAAAGTTAGTATACCTGCAAATTAATAATAGAGTTTTAGAGATAAAAAATATTTTAAAAAATCCATAAGTTATCAGAGAGACTAATTCAATAACAAAAGTTTTACTGATAAATAATATACATGTGAGTAGGAGGGTGATGCCAAAAGCAAAGAAATCTGGATAAGGAGATAGACCCCCAATGCTCATGGGCATGTTGTCCCTGAAGAAGGTTTGGATGGATTTATGGATCAGTGAGTCAAAGTACGAGCTCCATGCTCGAGCTACGCTAGCCGTCCCTGAAAAAACAAAAAATTACAACATTACAAAACTAGATCCCATAAAAGAGCATGTTTTTTTTTTTATTTTTCCTGTTCTGACTTACCTATCACATACTCCAGGATCAGGTTCCACCCAATGACAAAGGCCATGAACTCTCCGACTGTGACGTAACTGTACACATAGGCTGACCCTGTCTTAGGGACCCTGGCTCCAAACTCGGCATAGCATAGACCTTTAAAATCACAAGTGATGGTAATCAGATGGTGTCATGGCATTTTGTAAGCATAGCAATCAACATATTCCATTAAGAATAATGTTCCATTTTTTATGAGTCAAACTTTGAAGAGGAAAGTTTATGTGATAATAGTTAATGAATTGTAATAATTTCTTGAGAATAAGTCATGACATACATTTATAATTATAGAACAGATACTTCATAAACCCCTCAGTAGTTACTACTGGTTCATGTGCGTTAAAAGGGCCATTTGATTAACAGGTAAGCTTATTTAAGTGTACAATGTTTGTAAAATGCATTAACCTGAATTACCAAACTAATCCCATCAAAATTATAAATGAATTACAACAGATTTACTCTTATGATAAATCTCTCCATCCTCATTTCATAATTCCACATAAAATAAACTCCATCAAATTAATACAGATCAAGTCAGCTGATTACAGTTATGTAACAGCCCTGATTGCGCAATACCTGCTAACACCGAGGCTAAAGCTGCTATAAGGAAGGACAGGATGACAGCTGGGCCCGCTGTGTCTTTGGCTACCTGACCAGCCACAACATAGATCCCAGCTCCCAGGGTACTCCCTATCCCTGCAAAATACAGTTATTACTATTTAGATAGGAAAAAGTTGATGACATTTAAATCTCAATATGTAAAACTCAGAAAAATGTAGGGAATATTTAAGATCAATGTTCAACTCATGTACATACAACTCAAAAGTTTTTTTTTAAATTCAAGGTTACATAAATATTACTCAATTCATCATGTAATGATTTAAAATGTTTAAAGCTGATCATGGAAAACAAACAACGAAATTGGACAAATTTATGGATGATGCCAATCTGCATCTATCAGAAATTCTCTAACCCTTGTGTTTATATTGCCCAGTTTGCTTATCACTTCATTTAAAGATATACATGTACTGTTACAGGAAGTAGAAATTCAATAATAATGCAGATAAAATACCATTAGTGTACATACCTAGGGCAGTTAAATCTAATGTGGTCAAACATCTGGATAACTTGGTGTCTGTGATACTGGAGGGATCCACATACTTTTTCCGAACTAGTTTGCGACAGAAACTTGACATCACTTTTATGAATCCAAAGCTAACTAGGGTACCATTTGTCTATAAATAATAATCTAGATGAAAATAAAAAAAAACCCAAAAACTAATTGATCTTAATTATTATTCACATAAACCACATCTTAACTTACATTTGATAGAAAGTATGTAATATCAAATACATGTATGTGCATCGTTTCTTTGCTTTTGAACTTTTCTTTCTTATTTGACAACAAACTGGTAACCCAATGAGTAACTATGCTGTTTGTTCTTTAAAACAAAAAAAATGAATCATATTCTAAATCAACAATTATAAAATAACAAAGTTGGTGCCATGTTGAAATTTTTGAAGATTTGTATACAATACTGCACATATTGTTAAATGGATAACGAATCAGTTGTGTGCAAACAAAAAAAGAATTCACTGTACAGCATCTATCTATGTATGATAGTTATCCTTTATTTAAAATGCAGAGCGGTAAGAGGCATTAATGGCACCAAAGTCTATTAATTTTAACATTTTTAATGTCACAGTTCTAAATTTTGAACTATTACCGGTACATGAGTCCTGTTCATGTACAAAATACATGTCCTAAATAGTAAATAATAATCAAATATCATTTCCAGACATCAATCAGCATTTCCAATAGGAGACACATTTTCTTGGCATTGCAATATTAAGAATTTTTCAACTCTGACCAGAATCTTTACAAATTTGCAAGGGAAATCCTGAGAAATGAGATCTTGGAAATGAGGTGAATATGTAGGAGTTGTTTAATGTATAAAAGAAGGGGTTTCAACAATCGTTCATCCATATATTGTAGCTGTAAATAGAATATTATCAATCAATCACAGTAATTGCTTTTTGGCAACTCTGAGAGAATATTCATCAGGAAATTTTGTTGCCAGTTTTTTTACTCTTATTTACATGGTTGACTTTATCTACATGTGCACTGTCATTAAAATCTCTGTAGAATTGAATGGGAGATCACTTTACACAAATTCATAAAATAAGTTTACTGCAAGTCAACAAGGGACTGCATTGTATGAATTCTGGTTTTGTACAATAACTGTGATTTGATCAAATTTAATTGTAAGACAAATGAATAAAACTTACTCAACCTACAAAATCATTAATCTAAGTACAATTTTGTTTTCAAATTTAGGCCAAATATTTGTATACATTCCAATGATTTGGGATTTTAGAAAGTTACTTTGCATAGCTAACAAAAATTTTTTTTTTTTAAAACAAGCATCGTTAATCGACCTCTTAGTTGACTGGGGAGATGACAACTTCATAAATATGACATATGTTACATTTCTATATAATATTGTAAAAAAAAAAATTAGCTGTGACATGTAATAATTTAAAAATCGAATGAGTGATGCAACAAATTTTTAGAAACAATTCTTCCAGAAAAATGAATCATTTATATGAACATTAATTTAAAAACAAGCATCTGATATCACTAAATTTTAATATCAAAATACTTTTTAATGCCAAAATCCTGGGACCATAACAATTTATGGAGATCGAATTATAAATTTTTTGTCATTTAAATTATATAATGGTTGGTAACTACACAAGTAGTATATATGATACTTACCTGTCTTCACATACAATATCCAAGAAAAGCAGATTTCTTAATTCAAATAGTTGCATGTCCTAAATGTGAACATGTACATGTATATCATTGTATCACATGATTAGATATCACCAAAAAAGCACCTGTGTCATACTGCATAACATATGATAAGTGCATGCTTACACTTCACAGACATAACCAAGACTGATAACATTATGCTACATGTACATTCAATTACTATGAAGAGAAAGACTACAAATAAATATGTATAACTCTCTCTCTCTCTCTCTCTCTCTCTCTCTCTCCTCAAACATTTTAACACATAAATAGGTATATGAGTATATTTTAACCTATTGACATATTGACATGTTTTACCTAACTTTCTGTGTTGTCTGCCATTTTTGACACGTAATTATCACGTGAGAATCACATGATTGGTACTGACAAATGCGCGGGAAATGATTTGAATTAACCTTCTACTCTTATCAAAAGGAAATTCAACGCTTTGCCAAACGCAAAACAAGAATTTAACTCAAACATTATACAGAGAATCATTAAATATTATTTACTCATAGTAAATACGTAAGATTTTTACTTGTTAACGTTACGTTAGAGATAACAATTAACTTCCTGTCTATAGCAAACAATTTTATAAATAGAACATTTTATTCAAATGAATGTATTCAAATGTTCCATTCATTTTGTCAGAATTTTAATAGTGTAAAAAGGTAATTGAATAAATTAATTTTATAATATCTTGATATTTTAACGTCTGCTGTTAGCATGGTTAGCCATGGTTAGCTCGGGTTCGCTGTTCTTCGAACACCGGAAGTTTACATGGCCCTCGACGATGCAATGAAAGATTGAAAGTGGAGGGTTTTTAAAAGATTTTCGCAAGCCTGGCAAGGTATGGATGGCATTGAAGAAATATAAGCATTTAAAAATGAATAATCGTCTCTTTTCATTTTATTTTCTATGCACAGTCAAATTTGCAACTAGATGTTACACGTATGAACATGGAGATAAACCGAGCATGCTTGAAGTTGAATAAAAAACCAGCATGATTCACAATAACTGTAAACATTAAACAATTCGTCCACGTTTGTAAACAGGAATCAAATTATCAATAATATTGGGAAATTTAGAGGAGTTCTGCAGGAAAAATTTAACGTAGCAAATCATTATGCATTTTTACAAAATTCTGGAAAAGGATTTTTATATGATTTAAAAATACATACGCAAAAGACTGTGCAAATCGCTGTGTCACACCAGGGACGTATATACGTCCCTGGTCACACAGTGGGTTGTTTATATTTGCTTACTGTTATTCAGATACCAATTTTTGCCAATTTATCGCCAACTGCACAAGAATCAAATCACTTTGTATATCGAAAGGCATTGTGTCCAAAAAATTACCGGATTAAAATTTTTAAACTTAATATTTTGAATTATTTCTAATTGTATATTCTTTTATTCTTTGTTTTTCAGAATTTTTTTTGTGGAAGGTTATTCTTTTCAAAGAATAATGGCTATGTGTAATCGACAGCTGGTCTTTGACAAACTCAGACCCTTGTGTGTCCAGCTAAGTAAAGATCATTCAAGGAAAAATGTTGTAGCTGTAACCAAAGCCCTCGAGGGAATAGACAGAGGATGTATTCAGGATTTACAAGAATATCTTCTGTTTCCACTCAGAATCATACTCAAACAGCCAACTAAGTAGTATGTTGTTACTTTTGCCCAGTTCTCAAATTCAATACTTGAAGAACCCAAAAAATCCTCCAAAACTGACTATTTTCTTTAAAGATTCATGCTAAATGTTTGCACTTTATTTCTGTTTAGCTCTGAGGACTTCTATACAGATCTGTTCACTCTGATGGAAAAAATTCTGGGCTGCAGCAGAGTCTGGAACTGGGAATTGTTCACTGATCTGTTCACGTCGTCCTGTGTGATGATTAGTTCTCCGTCAGAGCATGGGAGTCCTGAGGGCAAAGGTCACTTGTCACTTTATTCATTTTTCCTGCCATGTAGCAGAGTTTTTGAAATTAAAAACAAATCACAGGTCTATAGGACTGGTGATTTCATAAAATTAACTGGCCTGAACAAATATTCACAGGTCTATGATTTACTTTCACATAGAGTTTACAGAACAATTAAACAAAAACTAAACAAAAAATGAAAAATTTATGTTTAAAAGTAGAATTTTTTTTAATGATTTTCCACTCTTTACTTTTTATTTCTTTGCATTGAAAATGTAAGCATAGGTTTCATAATAGCCTTATTAAACAATATAATGCTATAATAAAATCTTTTTTAACCTACTAATTAATTTACAGCAACTGCAAAGTCAGAGGATCTAAAGACAGCTGTGGTCCAGAACATTAAGACCTTGGTGTCAAAGTCCGACTACAGCATTATCCAGAAACTGTTCTCCCTCCAGAGTCTCCCTGTTCTGGGTGTGGCAGTGTCCATTCTTCTTGATATCGCAGACACTGAAAAGTGCAGGTCTCTCAAGGTCCTGGCCATCAAGTGCCTCACAGAACTTAGTCAGGTCGATGGCAAATGTGAGTACAGGTTTTGATGTCTTTTGGATGACTTTCATCAGAAATAATTAAAGGGGTGAACCATCCAACACAAATTATTAGGTAATGGAATGTCAACAAACCAAGATGCCATATTTTTAAATAGTTAAATTCTGGTGGTAACGCGCTTTCTGATTGGATAAAAAATTATTTTATATCGTATAAAGAATGTCGCCACGTCATAGTAAGACTAACATCAAAAACATATCAATACACCTGATGTTACGTTTGAATTTAGTACAATTTTACGTCATTTTAAAGGTCAAATGACAGTTTTTATATACAATGAAGAGTAAAAAAATTAAATTATAAGCAATGAATTCAATATTTATTAGTTTTATACAATATAAAATGGTTTGAAACAGTTAACACTTTTTTGTAAACCGCTTCCTGGTTTTTAAAGTGTAAACTGTCCCAAACCATTTTATATCGTATAAAACAAATAAATATTGAATTCATTCCTTAATTAAATTTATAAATTGACATTTATTAACCATAGAAACAAGTTAGAATTGATTTTCAGCAATAGATAATACTTGTAATGAATTGGCAAGTAAGGAAATAAAGCAGAAGAGTATAAAAATTTACAAAAAGTGTAACATGTTTTACTCATGTGAATGATTTCAGACTGCAATAAAGTGAGAGCCATGCTTGGAGACACCCTAGCCTCTTTCTTGCCTGGGATCACCATTACCCTATGTAAGATCATCACTGGGGACCAGAGACAGGGACACAGTGTCATAGCAGTGAGTAGTCAGAGAGTAATCTAACTACAGCAACATACATTTATTGTACAGTTTTTAAGAACATGTCTTATTACCGTAAGGTGGTTTGGGACATCTGTCGATATTAATGTCAATTAAAGTACAATATAGTTGGAATACTTTCATTGGCTTAGAATTTTCATATTTTACAATATTTAACCAAAAAAATACCAGTAGCTCTTATAAATATTTCGATGGGATCCCTAGGGTGATTCGAACTCTTGACCTTCAAATTCGTAGTAAACCCTCTAATCCACTGCACCACACTCTAAGATGACAATATTGGGAAAGAAAATACTTATATAATTACACTTAGTTTTATTGTTTATTTTGATAAACAATACATCACAACATGGAAGTGTCCCATACTATCTTAAACCAGTTTGCATGTACATGTACACATGTAAATGCATTATATATATTTAACTAACACTATGTTTAAAATTATACAAAATACTTATATAATTACACTTAGTTTTATTGTTTATTTTGATAAACAATACATCACAACATGGAAGTGTCCCATACTATCTTAAACCAGTATGCATGTACATGTACACATGTAAATGCATTATATATATTTAACTAACGCTATGTTTAAAATTATACAATAGATATACAGTACATGTGTTTGATTTAAGTTAATAGTGAATGGGGTTTGACTTGATTTATAACCCAGCTTCTTTTGAATATGTTTCTCTCTTCCCAGACAGCAATATATGCATGGACTAAAATTGTTGGACTCACAATGGATGACATTTTAATTGAGGAAAGTCAGAAGAGAGTCCAGCAGCCTATTTTGGCAGGTAAACCAGAATTTCAAATTTAAAAAGGGTAGCTTGTAATTATTTACCTACATCTTCTATCAATGTAATGTAGCTATTAATTATGGCTTTGTGTTAAATTCCTTTTGAGTGAGGTAATGGATGCAATGTTTAATTGTGCAAGTGCTTCTGTGAGTCCCTGCACTTCAAGCCAATGTGTACAGCAAAAATTGATGCAATTTTCATAGAAAAGAAACATTTATCAGTGCTTTGTGATGCAACTTACACTTATTTTCATAGGGACTGTTGAAGACAAAATCAAGAAACTGGCCATAAAGAGAGATTCCACCTGGGTGGAAATGACTGGGAAAAAGCTAAACGTTTTAGTGAAGCAGATTTGCAGTGTCAGGGGTCATTCAAATTGGAAAGTGAGACTGGCATTGGCTGAGTCAGCTGGAAGTTTGCTTCAGGGATGTACAAGGTCAAGAAACATGTTACATGTTTAATAAATGTTCGCCTGTTTGTTGTGAAACAAATTATTTTCTGTAGCAGTTTGAAAGATGCATTTTAAAATGAATATTTTGTTTGATAAGAGGATAATAATATACACTAACGAATCTTTACTTTTGTATGGAAGTTATGTAATGCATATCCTCTTAAAAATTTGTGAGATTTTATAGTTTAGAAATTTGACTACAAGAATTTGGATTTTCATTTTGTGAATTCACACTTACCTCAGATCTTTGCATTCGTCAATTCCTGACTTCATGGAGATTTTGGTGGGATTGATCAGTGATGAGTACACTAATGTGGCTAATAAAAGCAGGAAGATTTTGAATATATTCACCCACACTCACCTCGGGCCTGAATGTCGCCCTCTAGTGGAAATGTTGGAGGAAAACCTTCACAATCTCTCAACATCTCTTCCCAGAATTATCCGCTGTGTGGGTAAGATTGTTTTTAATAAATTTCATCAGCTTTATGCAAAAGATAGATCTAGACTTCTATATTAATTGAATTTCACCATCTTCAGAGTTCTTGAAATCTTTTTTCCACTGTCAGTCATTTGGACTGACAACCATCAGAAGTTTGTCAGTCCAGACTGATTTCTGTCAGTCCAAACATTTTCAATAGAAAGATAAAAAAACTACATGTACGATGTATATTTGCCTTCTAATTTCTCTCATTTTTATCTTAATTGATCTGATTTCTCCTAACTCTCACATTCTGGCTCCTGATAACATTCTTATTTACCACTTCATTAATTATTTTAATTTCCTTCCATCTCTCATTATCAACGTTCTTCTTGTTCTCTCTTTCTCGTTCTTTTTCTGCACATCTCATATGTAACTAGGGCTCGGTTGCACAGGCACTTGTTTCTGAGAAAATTTTACTCTATAGTATAATACTATAGGGTAAATTTTTTCTCAGAAACAAGTGCCTGTGCTCGGTTGTCAGATAGCGGAGTTCTTATTATTTCCTGAAAAAAATTATAAATGATTACATTGGGATTTGTGTGTGTGTTTTTCTGTGTATTGCAATAAAAACATTCACTGAAAACCCTGTTTCGGTGTATGCAATGTACATTGAAAAAACGTACAGAGACAACACTCGCCATCTTGGATTTATAGGGGGCCCTCAGTTCACGCTATGTTTGAAACAAGTTCTCCAATTTTTCCCATGATTTCTGACGAAATCTAGGTTGGAAAATTATTGAAAGACTTCTTCCTATTGTCTGACTACATCTGTTAGCTGCATTATAAACGCACCGTATCAATATGTACGAAATTATAGTAGCCAAACTTATCGAAAGCAACGGAAGTAATAATTACTGAGGTGTTCCGAAAATGTATGATAAGTCTAGAGAGAGCGAAAAAACCGCGAAAAACTCCTCTAGATTTATTGTATGCGTTCGGATCTCCTCAGTGATTACAAGGAGGCTAGGGTTTTTTATCATATTTCTGTTGCTTTTGTACGAAAATTAGTTATATTTTCGCAAGTTACTCTGTCCATATCTACCGGTCATTTGGACTGGCAGGCAACCTCAAGTAATCGGTCCTCGGTTATTTTTATCGGTCTTGCGGACAGGACCGAAAGATTTCAAGAACTCTGCATCTTAATTATCAGTTTAGTTATTGAATTGTATTTCAAACATTACATGCTCTAAAAAGGAAAATTCAGAAATAACATTTATTGTTTTTGCAGATGAAAACAGGAAATTCTCTGCACTTTCCCTGATGTCAGGCTACATAGATTTGTTAGGTAAACTATAAGCTGTATACATTTTGAAGATTTTTCTATCAGACCCATTTTAAACAAGGTTATTTAAATTTAAAAAAAAAATATTTATCAATTTCTTTTCACAGGATCTGACATAAACCACCTGTTGATGTCTACCTCTCACCTGAAGCGCCTGTCTCTGTCGCTGGTCCAGGTGTTTGAACTGGACACCACGGACATCAAAATCATTGAGGAGAGGACCACTTGGATCGGACATGGTAAAACCCATTCAAATGTTTTTATTTATTATTTAAAGAATGATCAATTCTTTTAGATACTGGTATTTGAATTTTAAAATTAGCTCATGTTTATTGTCTATGTACGAAGAATAAAGGAGTAACATTTTATGGGCATGAAGCTTACTGGAAACATACAATTATAAATACAGTTTGGAATCTTCAGGTATTTCCAAATTAATTTTTTTGGTTTTCGGTTTACAGATGCTGATTTTGTTTCTCGTGTACATGTGTCTGATGTTATCAAACCCAGGAAAAATTTCAAACACTTCCATGACAAGAAAATTGAAAAAGAATTGAAAAATATTTGCAGATTACTGGGATATTATGGTAAAATTGATTTTATAAACTCTATTCTCTAAAAGTTTAAGGACTATCACAAACAAAAAAATATATATATGACAGTAAAATATATCTATTTTTATCGCTTTGAGTTATATCTATTAAGTACATGTATTTGATGGAATATAAATTATTTTTCCTAGGGAGTATCTCTTTACTAGTGGACCACTTTCTTGATTTGTTCCATGAATCAATTCTCCACAAAATGCAGGCCACTATGATTATCAATGAGTTAATGCTAGGAGCTGCCGGGGAAGGAGGTAAGATACAACACACATACATGTATCATTGTGTTATAGGAGGTAAGACACAACACACCTACATGTATCATTGTATTTTAGGAGATAATATACAACATGCATACATGTATCATTGCGTTGTAGGAGGAAAGATACAACACACATACATGTGTATCATTATGTTGTAGGAGGTAAGATACAACACATAGATGTATCATTGTGTTGTAGGAGGTAGATACAACACACACATGTATCAGTGTGATGTTGGGGTAAAATACAACACACATACATGTGTATCATTGTGTTGTAGGAGTTAATATACAACAAACATACATGTATCATTGTGTTGTAGGAAGTAAGATAAAACACATACATGTATCATTGTGTTGTAAGAGGAAAGATACAACACACATTTATGTGTCATTGTGTTGTAGGAGGTAAGATTCAACACACACAGATGTAATATTGTGATGTTGGGGTAAAATACTACACACATACATGTATCATTGTGTTGTAGGAGGAAAGATACAACACACACACACATGTATCATTGTGTTGTAGGAGGAAAGATACAACACACATACATGTATCATTGTGTTGTAGGAGGTAAGATACAACACACATACATGTATCATTGTGTTGTAGGAGGTAAGATACAACACACATACATGTATCATTGTGTTGTAGGAGGTAAGATACAACACACATACATGTATCATTGTGTTGTAGGAGGTAAGATACAACACACATACATGTATCATTGTATTTTAGGTTTTTTGTGACCTTTGAATAGTAATCAAATTTTGGTAATAGTTTTTGAATTAAGAGAACATTCTAATAGACAGCAAATAAGCAATAGAATATTAGATCAAGAACTGGTGCAAGAAAGTCAGAGCATGATAAGGCAAGGTGTATGTTATCCTTTCATCTTCTGGTTGAATAACTGTTGATGTTGTCATTACAGTCATTTCCTATCAAGAAAAAGATTTTGAAAAAAGAAGAGAAAATAATATTGAAGAATTGGAAAGCATTGTGGAGTGAGATTCATTTAATCTTCTTTTTAACTTTCAACACTGTAAATGAACATATATTAGTGCACTCAATATCAAAAGATTCAACTTACAGTATATATGAAGAACTTTTTTTATTTGTGACTATGATAGTGCATTTGCATTCTCAACACAATATGATATGTGTATGTTTTAAATATCCTTGTGGCAAATTGTGTAGGATGTTGATAGATGAATATCTCTCCCCCTCCAATATGTACCTGGTGACAAGTCCACACCACAATCACTCAGTGCGATCCACCCCTGAGAATCGCCTGATGGCCCTAGAACTGGTGACCGGTCAGACAAGCAATCAGCTTAGTAGCTTCAACAGGAACATCATCCAGATCTGTCTGTATCTGGAAGGAATTGGGACATTTGCAAAGGTCAGGCTCTTTTGCATGATCTTGAAAAAATATTTCAGAATTTTGACATGTTCTCGTGCCAAAAAGGCTGCATTATCATGTACTCTTTAAGGAGAGTATTGTGGCGGTTCTTGGGTACAGATCTGTATCTTTTGTTTCTATGCACACTGTTAATGTTTTATTGCTCAAACTCATTTGCATATTTTTAGTAGACAGGAACATGCATATGTACTAGCCATTGAAAGTGCAAGTTTGTATATAACTATATTTCTTGTGAAAGATGCTATGCCCTGCCATAGAACTGACCTCAGAAAAGGTGTTATTTTTTCTGTTCTTCCATCTTAACAGTTTCAAATTTTAGCATTTAGATTTATTAATTTACTAAATTCCAATCTGAGCAATTTTATCAGTGTTATAAATATCAAAACTTTTTAGGCCTTCTTCTATGCAACTGCTGTTACATGCAGTTCATGCAAAAATAACTAAATTGTAGCTTATTTATTGACAACAATACTTGCTGACTTTATTTTGTTATATGTAAACCAAACTTTCACAGCACTAATTCCTTACTTTTGGTGATTTTGTAGGTGCTAAAAGACAGGTATTTTCCTTACCTGATGAAGACAATTTACCCCTTGTTGGAGAAGCTGGGTGATGAGACAGCATACATCAGTAGCACTGCCTACCTAACTCTCTGTGATATCTGCCATGTCTGTCAGTACAAGTAGGTGATATCTGTCATGTCTGTTAGTACAAGTAAGCTTGTGATATCTGTCATGTCTGTCAGTACAAGTAGGTGATATCTGTCATGTCTGTCAGTACAAGTAGGTGATATCTGTCATGTCTGTTAGTACAAGTAGGTGATATCTGTCATGTCTGTTAATACAAGTAAGCTTGTGATATCTGTCATGTCTGTCAGTACAAGTATGTAATATCTGTCATGTCTGTGAGTACAAGTATGTGATATCTGCCATTTAGTACAAATATGTGATATCTGCCATGTCTGTGAGTACAAGTATGTAATATCTGCCAGTTAGTACAAGTATGTGATATCTGCCTGTCTGTCAATTCAAGTATGTGATATATGTCTGTCAGTACAAGTTGATACTCATTTCTGTGAGTTTAGTTTGAATGTTTTGAAAGACCTTATGATCATAGTTGAGTATTGTTAATCTGTAAGAGTTAGAAGCTTGATGAAAATACCCTTCTTCATTTTGTAATTTAATGGGTTGTATTTGAAGGTCCATTGGAGAACTTGTACAACGAAATGCAGACTACCTCGTCAATGCTATAAGTCTGAGGCTACGGCATTTCTGCGAGAACAAGAAGAGCCCCCTAGTGTTGAAAGTTATGCTGCAGTACAGCAGCAGTGATATTTTACCTCTTATTGGAGATACCATTCAAGAGGTTAGTTTTTACACAGCCCACCATTGTCCAAACGTGCTCTCATTTCTCGGAGGGGGGGGGGGGGATTTTTACTTTCATAGGCCATTTGAAATCTCGGCAATAATTTGGATGGGTTTGATATTCGGACTGACACCTTCATTGAAGGGAAGGCCTCAGTCCAAATAACAAGCCAACCTGAATCACGGAAGTTTTAAATATTTACAGGCATAATTTTAACATACATGCATATTAAAAATGTAATGACAATTTGAATCAATGAGTTGTGATCCAATATGTTCTGTTTTCTTTTGGTAGATCTTGGAGTCTCTTGATGAAAATTATGAACATGAAGCTTTGTTGTTTTTGCGTGTTTTGAATGAACTGGTGAAGGCAGTTCTCCGGTGGTTCAAGGACAGCGCTGTAAGTGTGAATAGGAAGAAGTCAGCAATGCAAAGGAATAGCTTTAACTTCATGAAATAAAAAGAAAAAGTTGATTTGTTTCACTTGTTAAAGTGCGTGAGTGTAACTCATACATGTATTTAGCTCGATTTTAGGCTAGTTTTGTTCTTTAATGGTGTTTAAGATTGATTTTGTGATTTACAAAGGGAAACAACTTAGAGAAGAAGCAACAGGTATCAAGTGAGAAAAGAATTGATGACAAACTGGATGTAGTGTCCTATATTAAGGAGTATCTTCATCTAAAGAAGGTATCAGAAGGGGACATAACTGAAAATGATGACACCAGCCAGAATGATGAACAGCCTGCAGAAGACATCCCAGAAGATCAGGATATGGATGCTGACCAGAAAAAAGATCCACCATTGCATGTCACAGCTGTTAAAGAGGTCAGCATGATTTATGCTAGTAAATATATAAACTATGGATTGTTTGTAGATACATGTATAACATTTATGATTTGAAATTGGTATCTTTTAAATCAGCCTCTAAGTGAACTTTAATAAATTTACAATGTTTCAATGTATTGTGATTTGTTTTCACTTTGAAGGTTCTGTTTCGATGTAAGCATCTTCTGTCTTCAAGAAATCCCAGTATCCGGTTATTGGCATTGGACACAATAGCAAATTCCTGCCGAGCTTTACAGTCTCATCAGGGTAAGCAATATGTGATACTTGAGCTTCCATTGACGGTATATTTAATCCTTGCGGAACAATTGTGTTTTGAAAGAGCTTGCATTAGTTATAAAGTGTCTGCATTATCTTATTTTGGATACAATTTCAGATGAACTTCTGCCAATGATTCATGAGATTTGGATGCCATATTCTGCCAGATTTGTGGATGAAGAAAAACTTGTCACTAAAAAGGTTCCAATTTTAAGAATTTCACAAAAAATAATTTCTTGAATTGAAAATAAAGTTTGAATTTTTCAAATGCATGTATGAAAATAAATATATTTATTTTATAAAAGGCTGTTGAGTCTTTAATGGTGATGGCAGATACATCTGGAGATTTCATTTGTCGACGTTGTACCAAGGATGTGTTCCCTAAAATGATTAATTTCCTTGAGAAACAAGCCGAAATTAGGTAATATTGTTTATACTTAAGGGTTGCATTACATTCACAAGAAGTTCTATCAATATGTTTCAATCTATACATGTGTTTGTTTGTCATTGTAGCAAAGGATCCAGTAAAGCCTATCTTCATACAATCAATTTTAAACTGCAGCAGTGTATTTTGGGCCAAATTGGTGGTATCTGTAAACAGGTAATATAAAAATCTTTTTTGTACCATGAAACATGGCATGTTAACGTCTAAAAATAAACAGAAACAGATAACGAAAAAACAGCTACAGAGTTGTTTACATGGTATCTTCTTGCTTTTTCAGCTTGGGGTCAGTGGAAACAACCTTGACCTTGTATCCTCTGTCTGTGTCCTCTATCTCAGTGCTCGGCAACCAAAATTCCTCCAGAAGGTTAAACTAATGTCATAAGTCAATGCAGGCAGTCTCTTTACAAATATCAGTTTTGTGTATATTATTACATGTACATTTAAACATCATGGGAATTTTTTGTGTTTTTCAGATCGCCATGGAAACTTGTACCATTCTGATATCTCTGGACCCAGATCCTATGTGGCTAAAGCTTTGTGATTTGTACCACCCCAAAGAATTCCTTTCATATGTGCCTTTGTTTAAACCAGTTAAGGTAAAATGAGTTACCAATACAATTGTATAAAGTTGTAGAGAATGACACATGAATGGTATCGCTTACCCTGTAATGTACAATGTACTTAACATTTTTTTTTTTTTTTCGCTTCAGTTTAAATCAACTCCTGGAGCAAAAAATGAATTTGCTGAGAATGTTATCGAGTTATTGAAACTTCCTGAAATGGGCAGCTAATAAATCATCCTTTTTTTTACTGTAAAAGAGACTTGTGTTTTTTTTAGCCAGGCTTTGCTAAAATCAAAGTCCTGGCTGTATGTAAGTAAATTGCCAAATGCCAATGTTAATGTAAAAGTACATAACTATACTTCAAAAGAACACCCACTTTCGGCAACATGTACGTAATGCTGAGGCTGGTTGAAGAGAGAGGAGAGGGAGTGTGTGTACATGTATTCATTCATTGACAGCAAGCAACCATTTTATGATTGTGCAAGCTTAAAAATGACACTGTTTTTAAAAAAAAATCTTTTTTTCTCATTTTATTTACCTATCAAAATCTCAAAATTCTCCATTTTAATAAAACCCACACTTTGATCAGTGAAAGTTTGGTCTCTCAAAATATTGAAAAATATACTTTTCCCTATTTCTAAAAAATGTGTCATTATTAGCTGCAGGTCTATAGCTCCAGGTCTGAAAAAAAAATATTCATCTGAAATTTGCAGACCAGGGGTTACTGACCTGCAGCAAATCATTGTTGATGTTTACTACAAAATTCTAACCATGCAGTCAAACAAAAAAGCTAACTCTTCACAAAGTTTTCACATTTTTTTACTTCTTCTCTAAAACCACTTGGCTAATTTTAACCAAACATGGCACAGAGCATCCCTAGGTGAAGGGAATACAAGCTTGAAAATGAAGGGCCATGCCATCTTTCAAGTGGAGATATTTCAGAATTATGGAAAATTTGTTGGCATTTTTTGAAACTCATAAAAAATTTGACCAGAAAAACTATAACTTCTTTTGAAGCACCCACAAACAGTGCAGATACATTATAGATAGGTCGTGTTAGATTCAGGTTTGTTCAAATCATGATTACCATTAGAGTGGGGCCACATATGGATATCTAGGTAATTTTTACACAAGAGTAAATTCTGCACTGAAAAATCTTTTAAAATCTTCTTTTCAAAAATATTTGGCCAGAAAAGCTGAAACTTGTGTGGAAGGGTATTATAGAGTCAAGTTTACTGAAATTGTGACCCCCTGGTCACAAATGGTGATTGAATTTTTACATAGGAATAAATGGATAAAATTCATTAAGAATCTTTTACTCCAAAACATTAATGTGGCCAAAAAAGATGGAACTTGTGTTGAAGTATCCTCAGATAGTGTATGGGAGGTATATTCAAGTTTGTTCAAATCATGATCCTTGGGGTAGGGTGGGGCCACAATGATGGCTCAAATTTTTACATTAGGTCGCCCAAGTCATGTGACCTACTGCAATCTGTTTTTGTCCGCTGTTGTGTGTCGTGTGTTATCATTTGAACACTTTCTCAGTAGTGGGAGATAAAATAAAAGTGTAATTTGTTCAGAAATGTCTACTTCTTAGAAAGGGGGGGGGGGGAGGAGGAGGAAATTTACTTTAATATCCTGTGCATTGTATCCATGTAGCAATAAACTTTATGCATGTTATGTGCATTATTAATAAAACTATGAATATTTTAAAAGGTCTGCAGCTTAAAATGCAAACATGAGACTCCATGACAGGTCCATCTATGGGTCATAGGACACATGTTACAATCGAGGCATGTGGGCTTCTTGTTTCATAAAGAATCTTCTCAATAACCATTTGGCCATAAAAGCAAAATTTGTGGAAGTGCATTTAGATGTGTAGATTCAAGTTTGTACAAATAATGATTCCCCTAGAATGATGAGGCCACATTGAGGGGGGGGGGGGGTAAATTTTTGCATAGGAATAAATATAACAATTTTTTATAAAATCTTGTCAAAAACTGAAATGACAAAAAGGGTTTGATGTGTGTGCAGGAAGTTTAAAGATACATACTCTAATTAATTGTCAAGATTATTTGTGTTTGATACAATAAAGTTTTTTGATAAGGATTATGGCTATTGTTGCTTAGGGGAGTGATGTGGCCCTTGGGCCTCTTATTTCTATTAGAATAACTATAAAGAATGTACATATTAAATTGCTAAAAAAATTATATCTACATTTCCTTCATAAAAGGCTGGTAACTCTTGCCTAAAACCACCATTTGATTGAGTATATATGGAAAATTAATCAGAAAATTATCCATAATTTCTTGGATTCAGGCAAATATCATTGTTGTCACTGATATTACATGCTTTACATAATTTTTCTTGCCTCAACAGTTAGAATCTCTCTCCAAAATACATAAGAAGAAAAAAAAATCATGACTTTTTTTTACCCATGAGGTTGTACAGAACTACCATAATCGCTACTTTAGAAAAAAAAATGTTGTGTATTGCCAATGTGATGCAAATGAATTCATATCAATACTGAAAATTACAAGCTATAACATTCAAATCTTTGATCCGATCGAGATTTATGTGTAAATTTTCTAAAAATTTTTAGAAAATTACTGTTTTCATAGAGAGAAGGAATTAATTAAAGTGATTTCATATGTAAAATTTTAAATCTTTTATCTGTGCGATACATACAAGGTGTATGGTAATTTGAAGCATAATATAACATTATGAAAATAAAAGACTTTAATTTCTTTAACTACCCAGGTGATCCGTACTGCCTACGGGCCCCAGCAGTTTCCTTCGCAATATACACCAAGTAATTTAAAAAAACAGACTTGTTAGTACCTTATTTATTTCATATACATGGGGTTAACAAAGTCGGTTCGTGTTACATATAGCAGCAATATTGATCCGCCACTGGGCGAATATTATCACAGTTTCTGCTTCCAAAAGCGTCACGTGCCGTTTCGCGCATGCTGACAGGGTTGAATGGAAAATCAATATCCTTCTGCACTGATAAGCAGGGTCCAATTTGTTATCAGTTATCTATGTGCGTGGTTGATCCGCAGATGACCTACTTTGTTTCCCAGACAGAAATCAACCAAGCGAACAGGCTCAAAGTAGATCATAGCCAGCGGGGAAAGCGCGCCATTGCAAGAAGGTAAGATTGTGTTGAGACGTTCGCATTGATGCAGAACGCACCCTACTTTCATTTTGAAGCTGTCCGTCATGGTCTTCTGGCGGATACGGAGTCTGTCCTATGATTGATACGCATCGTCTGAGACAATGTGAGTACTGTACATACTGTACTCATGCCTAGAAACCCCGTTATCAAAAATGAAAGCTGTATGTGCATGATTGAGGATGTAGTATCATTTTCTCTCATCTCAAACTTCTCTCTTAATAATTGGCCTTATCTGTGTGGTGGCGACAAGAACAAATTAACCAAAGAAAAAACTACAGGAATTTGAACAATTCTAGTATTACTTGTATTAGTAATGTAAATTTTCTAATATTATAAAAAAGCTGGGATGTCTTGGGTTTACTTTTCATACATAGAGAATCCTTGCTTTTTCATCAGTATAATTTAATATGTAACTTGTCCCTAATTGTTAAAACCATATTTTGCATTTTTAAATAAATATGTGTATGGAAAATTGTGGAATTTTGTGGTGGCAATAACTCGGGTGATTGTTTTATGATGTATTGATTTTTGAAGGCCATGCATAGTCGAGTCGAAAATTATTCATCTGTAAGTGTTTAAAGACCTGTGAAAGTAGAAATGTCACTTAAATTAGTGTGTGAACATATGTGTTACAAACTTAGAGAATGGAAAAGAGGTGCAGTTAAATTAGCCCTAATAACCAACATATAATTATTTTGACCCGACCCACTGATGACCATATAAATGGAACGACAACGATCAAGTGTTAGACGATAAGGAAAATCCCAACTGCCAACACATTTTGTGAAGAAAATAAATCAGATATAATGAAGCATTTGGTTATCAGTACAAAGTTAGAGTAAAACTTTTCATCAAATTTTGCC